>NC_139994.1:15968041-16103013 GCF_964263955.1 Coregonus lavaretus
TGTGGATATTGTGAAAAGAAGTGTGTGTGTGTACAGAATGTGTGTGTGGACGGAAATGTGAAGAAAGTGAGGAGCGTTCTGTCTGTGGGAACCAGGTGTGTGTACAGAATGTTTGTTTATGTGTGTGTCTGTGTGTGCGTGTATGTGGGTGTAAGTGTGTGTGTGTTTGTATTGCTGTTTCAACACTTGTCCTGTGGGGGCAGTATACCCACTGCTGCTGCCATAGGCTAGACTGCCCTTGTGTGCTCTCCCACCAGTGTGTTTCCTGTCTGCAATATAGCCTCGACAACCTAAACCAGGGATCATCAACTAGACTCAACCGCAGGCCGATTTTTTCATGAGCATATGGTCTGGGGGCCGAAACATAATTACAAATAATTTGTAGACTACAAATTGACCGCAAGAAGCCCAAACAGATATAATATTGACTAAAACATAATAATTTCAAACCTTGCTTACGTTTGTACAGTGGGGAAAAAGTATTTATTCAGCCACCAATTGTGCAAGTTCTCCCACTTAAAAAGATGAGAGAGGCCTGTAATTTTCATCACAGGTTCACATCATCTATGACAGACAAATTGAGAATTTTTTTCTCCAGAAAATCACATTGTAGGATTTTTTATGAATTTATTTGCAAATTATGGTGGAAAATAAGTATTTGGTCACCTACAAACAAGCAAGATTTCTGGCTCTCACAGACCTGTAACTTCTTCTTTAAGAGGCTCCTCTGTCCTCCACTCATTACCTGTATTAATGGCACCTGTTTGAACTTGTTATCAGTATAAAAGACACCTGTCCACAACCTCAAACAGTCACACTCCAAACTCCACTATGGCCAAGACCAAAGAGCTGTCAAAGGACACCAGAAACAAAATTGTAGACCTGCACCAGGCTGGGAAGACTGGATCTGCAATAGGTAAGCAGCTTGGTTTGAAGAAATCAACTGTGGGAGCAATTATTAGGACATGGAAGACATACAAGACCACTGATAATCTCCCTCGATCTGGGGCTCCACGCAAGATCTCACCCTGTGGGGTCAAAATGATCACAAGAACGGTGAGCAAAAATCCCAGAACCACACGGGGGGACCTAGTGAATGACCTGCAGAGATCTGGGACCAAAGTAACAAAGCCTACCATCAGTAACACACTACGCCGCCAGGGACTCAAATCCTGCAGTGCCAGACGTGTCCCCTGCTTAAGCCAGTACATGTCCAGGCCCGTCTGAAGTTTGCTAGAGTGCATGTGGATGATCCAGAAGAGGATTGGGAGAATGTCATATGGTCAGATGAAACCAAAATATAACTTTTTGGTAAAAACTCAACTTGTCGTGTTTGGAGGACAAAGAATGCTGAGTTGCATCCAAAGAACACCATACCTACTGTGAAGCATGGGGTGGAAACATCATGCTTTGGGGCTGTTTTTCTGCAAAGGGACCAGGACGACTGATCCGTGTAAAGGAAAGAATGAATGGGGCCATGTATCGTGAGATTTTGAGTGAAAACCTCCTTCCATCAGCAAGGGCATTGAAGATGAAACGTGGCTGGGTCTTTCAGCATGACAATGATCCCAAACACACCGCCCGGGCAACGAAGGAGTGGCTTCGTAAGAAGCATTTCAAGGTCCTGGAGTGGCCTAGCCAGTCTCCAGATCTCAACCCCATAGAAAATCTTTGGAGGGAGTTGAAAGTCCGTGTTGCCCAGCGACAGCCCCAAAACATCACTGCTCTAGAGGAGATCTGCATGGAGGAATGGGCCAAAATACCAGCAACAGTGTGTGAAAACCTTGTGAAGACTTACAGAAAAAGTTTGACCTGTGTCATTGCCAACAAATGGTATATAACAAAGTATTGAGAAACTTTTGTTATTGACCAAATACTTATTTTCCACCATAATTTGCAAATAAATTCATAACAAATCCTACAATGTGATTTTCTGGATTTTTTTTCTTCTCATTTTGTCTTTCATAGTTGACGTGTACCTATGATGAAAATTACAGGCCTCTCTCATCTTTTTAAGTGGGAGAACTTGCACAATTGGTGGCTGACTAAATACTTTTTTTCCCCACTGTATATGATCACATATACATTATCTCTCTATTATGCGTGGGAATACTTTTGGACAGATTTCCTAAATGAAAATCACTTGGAGCTGATTTGCTGGTGTTTTTACACATTCTTTATTTGCTCAGAAAACTTGGGGGGACAAATAAAATCACCTGCGGGCCAAATCCAGTTGGGAAACCCTGACCTAGACTAAGTAAAGTGAATTGAAATTCAATTCATGAATTCAACATTGTCTATTATTTTCCTATGATGATTTTTTCAATTCATGAAAATTATTTCAACTCAATTCCTGAATCGACTGAATTGAAAACGTAATGAACCTCAACCCAATGCTGCATCCCAGAGTGACAAATAATGAAAGACATAATGTTAGAGACTATGGCCAAAGATTTTTATAACTATACCAAGATAGACCACAGCTTGTCGTTTCCAATGGGAACAAATTAGTCATAGTGTGCAGAACAAGGAAGGAGCCCTATTTTTAAAAACTTTTGCAAAGGGTAAAGTCCACAAAACTTAGTCCACTCTGTTCATACCAGATTCTAGTTTTGGGAACAAAAAATTGTATTGCGATCAAATGTTTAATCGTTGAGAAAATGTGCAGAATGAAGGCCAAAATTCATCTCCATCTTCTCCCACTGCCCGCCAGTAGGCTTCTTCTCACTACCATATTTGGTAGTGAGTGGAAACGCCAACCGGATGCTTCACATTTATACATCCAGTGAAATATCTGTCTCATTGTTCTATCTGTGCTATGGCCCTAAATGACAAATATCCTTCTTCTATTATTCTATTATTAATTAAAGAACAAGGTTGAGAACATCAGTAGACAGTATGTGGGCCTACAGTTTATTATGGTGATTTAAAGCCATAGCAAAAGTTATGGGAAATGATTCCTGTTAACGATAGAATGAATCAACTACTATTTGAACAGTTCATTGAACTGGGAGATTTTCAAAAGCAAACCATGCTTATTCTCCTTCCAACTTCTACCTTCTGCCACTTGTCCGCTTATTTTTATTCCTCCTGTTATGAGAGTTGTCAATTGTTTATCATACAGATTAGTATTATAACAAATCCCTTCCCTGTCTCTGTAGGTCTCAAGCTGAGGTCCAACTCCAGTTTTGAAAGAGTGGTTTTCTGGCTTTAGAGAGAGAGAGAGAGAGAGAGAGAGAAAATGAGAGAACACAAGAGAAAGATAGAGAGAGAGAGAGAAAGAGAGAAAGAAAAAGAGAGAGCATTCTCCTTATCTTCCTTCTCTGACTTCCACATCCACAGGATATGCACCATGTATCCACAGGATATGCACCATGTATCCACATGATATGCACCATGTATCCACAGGATATGCACCATGTATCCACAGGATATGCACCATGTATCCACAGGATATGCACCATGTATCCACAGGATATGCACCATGTATCCACAGGATATGCACCATGTATCCACAGGATATGCACCATGTATCCACAGGATATGCGCCATGTATTTTTGGCTGGGCGGTGGTGGAGACAGCGTGAAGTATTGCGATGACAGAGAACGGTTTGTGTCTTGGGGCTTAAGCCTCTGTGTGGGGGATCTCTGGTGCCAAATACCAACAGCCTGCCTCTCTCTCCTCTCACACCCCATTGATAACGTGAGTGACGGGGCGTCCAGTTAGTCATTGGATCACAAATCAATGCCTCATTGGAAAAATGTACCATTAGAGGCCATTATAGAGGCTGGTGCTGTATGTCTATGTTATTACTGTGTGTGTGTCTGTGAACCGACACGGTGCTGGCACCAGGGATTCAGCGTTTCTTCTTCTTTCCTCTCCTCCCTTCCAATCCTACTGTCCTCTTCTCCTCTCCTCAGTGTCTCCTGCCAGACTCCACAACATCCGACTGTGCAGACAGATGAGGATAGGAGGACTGGAAGGAAGGAGAGGAAAGAAGAAGAAACGCTGACTCCCTGGTGCCAGCATCGTGTCGGTTCACACGCACGCACGCACGCACGCACGCACGCACGCACGCACACACACACACACACACACACACACACACACACACACACACACACACAGCCTGGCCCTTTCTAACTGTGTGTGTGTGTGTGTGTGTGTGTGTGTGTGTGTGACACCCTAGAAACCATCCAGAGAAAGAAGGGAAGAACAGAGGAGGAGAATCAACAATGGGCTCAGCGTTTTATTGGAGATGTCTGAAGCTGGACGGAAGGTGTGTTTATGTGCAGAGACACAGATGGTTAACTGGAGGGGCTGTTTGAAAAGACCAACATATGAACACAGGCGTGTGTGCACCTAAGTGTACGTGTGCGTGTGTGTTTTTGTGTGTGTATGTGTGTGTGCATGCGTACTAAATACAAACAATAACACAACATTAACAAAAAAAACTCTAAAAACAACCGAAAGATTATAATCGGTCAGCCATTTCAGATTTTCCAGCTCCATGAGAATGTAAAGGTTTAGCCAAGTTATGCATCGCACTGTAAACACATTTCAAAGTTATGTTCAACAATGATATGCAGTTCTGTTTGGTTGGCGTTGGCGTTGGCAAGAGTTTTCTGTGTATTTCGCTTGGCACAGAAAACCTCATCCAGTTCCAAGGCTGAAAATGTAGCTAGCTAATGTATAAAAAGTGATATAATGAAACAAACAATGACATAAAAACTCACTCTACCTTCGTGAATTGATTTACGCTTTAGCGTGTTTGAACAGTTTGTGTGGCCTCCCTCTCAGAGAGATAACCTCCTTGGTGTTTGTCATCCTCCACGGGATTGAAGGTGTGTGTGTACATGTGTGCGTGTGTGTTGAAAAGAAAGTTAGTGCCGCGTCCGTGGCCTCCAAGGCATCTCCTGTGGTGGTCTGACTGGAACAACTTTCTCTGGAGCCCACTGAAACTCAACAGCCATGTTACAAGTCCCAGCGATAGATCAGATACAGTATTCAAATTCAAATAGCTGGGTTCCTTGAGGGAAGGTCTATGCCAAGGTAACCTACCGTAGCAAGCGTAAAAAGAAATGCCTGAAACTACATCCCCTAAATATTGTCGGGGAAGGTTCTCTTCTGCACTGTTGACCAATCCAGTAAATGTGGAGGAGGAGTTAAGTGTCACTTGTTAACGTCCAAAGCGGAAGTCACGTCACAGGCTCTCTTTCCATTTCCCCTGAAAACCAGAACATCCGGATGTTGGGGACTGTAGCTAGGCCTTGTTCAGGGTTACGACTGTCTGCTGGCCAGCTGTAGGTAAAACAGTCTCTTTACAAGAAGCCCATCATGGCTCTCCATAACACAGTCTCACGCTGAGCCAAAATGAGAGGTAGGTAGTCTGTAAAAACTCTCACTTCACTAAATTCAGCCAGAGGCTAGGTTCTACCGTCACCATTACTCTAGCTGTCTAGCAGCGCTCCTCAAAAGCTTTAGCAAGTTCAAAAGGACGAGCATACAGTGAAGGTTTGTTAATCTGCTAGAAATACATTATATAACAAATTTGAGCCCAACACTGTGTATGTCCGTTATGAATTGGATCTTCTAAGCTTGATGCCATCAGTTTAGCAGCTTTTCTTCCACGTGACAGCAAACATTGTTTAGGGTGTGACACTGACCAATGACAGACAGTATTCTTGGGGTGTCACTTAGCAATGACCATTCCTTGGAAGAGAGAAGCCTGAGATTGATCTGTTATGGAGAGTCAAATCTAATCTGCCCCTCAGAAGAGATATTGACCAAATATGACACCTGAAAAAATGTATACTTCCATGGCAATATCATCAATTGTTGGCATTTGATTAGGTTAAGAATCCTCCTAAAGCCCAGAGGTAGAATTGTATATCCAATAGATATTTCCTGTGAGCCTGGAGGAGACTGGAGGATACTGAAACATTGGCGAGAGGAGCAGTGAGAGGAGTAGTGATCCTCCTGAAGGCTTCTGGTGGGAGTCCTAATGGCCTCTGAGCTACACTGAGACCTGTGGCTCTGGTAACACGGACAACAATAAGCCTTTTATTGTTGCACAGAGAAGCACTCTCTCCTCTAGTCTACTCTTTCATTTGAGTGGGTGTGTATATCTGTTTTTGCAGTTTGTTGGTGAGCCAGGGGAACGGAGTTAGAATTTACAGTTTTGGGATTATCTTGCAGGATACTTTTTATAAAATGAATCATCACTGTTATAGTTAAGCCACAATTTATTATTTCCTGTCTGTTTGGTAGGCAAAGCCATTTTGGATGTAATGTTATCATTGAAAACAAAACTCTTGCTGCTGCTTTTTATGACTTAACCCCTTCTACGTTCTCACTAAATATTGCTCTTAGCATTCCTGTGTGATTTACTTGTATTTTGACTGAATTGATGGACATCCAGTCACACAGGATTTTAAAAGACAAGAATAGAACTAGTGTTCTGGAAACAAGACTTACAGTACATATTGTAGATCACTTCAATTGCCTGAAATGACTAAGCTTAGGCCGACAGTAAGCTGTATCCCTTTCCTGCAGCCAATGAACCAAAAACGACAGTTTTGTTATATTTCAGTCTTCTGTGGTGTATATAAAGTATAATATTGGGATGCAAATTCCAAATTTAATACATTTCAACTCTATATCTGACATGGTACAGGTGTCTTCTTTTTTTAAGCCCATAACCATGTGTGTGAGGTGTATACTTTTGTTTCAAAGTAGATTTGTTTAAGAATGCTAAGAATCACTCTGGTTGACCCTGATTTAGCCCACTGCAGTAAAAGGTTAAGCAGCCTAGCTACTCCCTCTCTTTGTTGAAGAGGGCCCACCAGGGTCACCTAGTGGTTCCCCTGACCACACTACATACTACTCGGTCTCAAGTTCAAAGCCCAACTAAGTTATTTTGCGTTCAGAATGTCAGTGCGTCTAAATTCTACATGACACATTGATGTGGCTGATCCACTGGATGTAAACACAACCCAAAACTGGGTGTTAAAGTTTTAGACATGGAGGAAACGAAGCAGATTGCTGTGGAACTGTCATAGGGATCGATTCTGAGGCTTCCAAAAAATGACAAATTAAAGGAACTGTCACGACTTCCTCCGAAGCTGCCTCCTCTCCTTGTTCAGGCAGGCTTAGGCGCTCGTCGTCACCGGCCTTCTAGCCACTGCCGCTCCTCATCTCATCATTCCATTTGTTTTGTCTTGTTTTTACACACACCTGGTTCATATCCCCTCATCAGTACCTGTATAAGTATTCCCTCTGCCCCCCATGTCTTTGTGTGTGATTGTTTATTGTGGAGGTGACGATAGCTTGGTGGAGCTTTATATATTTGTATCGACTGGGATATTCACCCGTGTGCTTTGTTTTCTCCAGGGCGCAATTAAACCGCACTGTAGTGTTTTACGCATTGTTGCGTACCGCTGTACTTGCCGAATAAACAATGTATTCTGTATACGAGCGGGCCCTTATCGACCGCTTCCAGTGCAGCCAGCGAGAGGACGTTCGAAGGGAGCTAGCCTGCCGGGATACAACGTTGACCTTCAACCAACTGGTGGCCATGGCCATCCGGTTGGACAACCTGCTGGCTTCGAGAGGACGTCCTGGAAGGGGCCTGCCTGTTTCACCCCCCCTCAACTTAGATCATGTTCCGATGGAGCTGGGTGGTGCAGCGATCTGGGAAAACGGAGGACGACTGATCCAGTTTCACTCTTGTGGCAAGAGAGGACATTCTGCTTCACGATGTCATCAGAGTTCTTCTGGGTTTGGAGGTTGACAGGCAGGGCACTCTCGCATCACCCCAGGAAACGCAAACCCACACTCGTTCAGAGCCCTCTGCTGCGCACTTCACCATCCACGTCCACTTCCCTGATTACACGGTAGTTCCCCAGTGTAAGGCGCTGGTCGATTCAGGCGCAGCTGGGAACTTTATGGACAGGTCTTTAGCTAATAGTCTATGAATTACATTGGTTCCCCTACCCATTCCATTTCCCATCAAAGCACTTGACAGTCGACCATTAGGGTCAGGTTTTGTTAGGGAGGTTGTAGCACCAGTCACGATGATTATGCAGGAGACCCATAGGGAGCAAATCACCTTTTATATTTTTGAGTCCCCTGATTTCCCTGTTGTGTTGCGCCTTCCCTGGCTAGCACTACACGATCCCACCTTGTCATGGCCGCAGAGGGTTCTCACTGGGTGGTCGCGAGAGTGTCAGGGTAGGTGTCTAGCTGTTTCCGTTGGTGCGACCACGGTGGAAAGTCCGGACACTACCTCCACCGTGCGCATTCCCCACGAATACCTCGACTTGGAGCACGCGTTTTCCAAAACGCAGGCAACCAAATTACCACCCCATCGGGCGGGGGATTGCGCGATAAACCTCCAGTTAGACACTGTGCCTCCCAGGAGTCATGTATATCAACTGTCACAGGCTGAAACGGAGGCTATGGAGACATACGTCTCTGAGTCCCTGCACCAGGGGTTCATACGTCCTTCCACTTCGCCCGCCTCCTCAAGTTATTTTTTTGTGAAGAAGAAAGACGGAGGTCTGCGCCCTTGCATTGATTACCAGGCACTTAATCAAACTACCATTTGCTGTAGTTACCCTCTACAATGAATGGGGCGCGCTTCTTCACGGAATTAGATCTCAGGAGTGCATACAACCTGGTGCGTGTCCGGGAAGGGGACAAGTGGAAGACAGCCTTTAGCACAACCACGGGGCATTATGAATACCTGGTGATGCCGTACGGGTTGGTGAATGCTGCATCAGTCTTCCAGTCCTTTGTGAACGAGGTGTTTCGGGACATGCTTGATCGCGGTGTGGTGGTCTACATCGATGACATTCTGGTGTATTCCGCTACGCGCGCCGAGCATGTGTCCCTGGTTCGCAGAGTGCTGGGTCGACTGTTGGAGCATGACCTCTATGCCAAGGCAGAAAAGTGTCTGTTCTTCCAACAGTCTGTCTCCTTCCTCGGATACCACATAACCACCTCAGGTGTGGAGATGGAGGGAGACCGCATTTCAGCCGTGCGTAATTGGCCGACTCCAACCACGGTGAAGGAGGTGCAGTGCTTCATTGGCTTTGCCAATTACTATCTGAGGTTTATCTGGGGCTTTGGCAAGGTCGCAGCTCCCATCACCTCTCTGTTGAAGGGTGGGCCGTCCCGGCTCCGCTGGTCTGCTGAGGCTGACAGGGCTTTCAGTAACCTGAGGGCTCTGTTCACCTTAGCACCGGTACTGGCCCATCCCAATCCATCATTGCTGTTCGTAGTGGAGGTGGACGTGTCCGAGGTAGGGGTAGGTGCTGTCCTATCCCAACGCTCGGGCACGCCACTCAAGCTCCACCCCTGTGCCTTCTTCTCTAAGAAGCTCAGCCCGGCGGAGCAGAACTACGACGTTGGTGATCGAGAGCTGCTGGCTGTTGTCAGAGCCCTGGAGGCACTGGCTCAAGGGGGCAAAACACCCTTTCCTCGTCTGGACTGACCACCGCAACCTTGAGTACATCCGGGCAGCGAGGAGGCTGATCCCTTGCCAGACCAGGTGGGCCTTGTTCTTCACCCGGTTTGATTTCACACTGTCCTACATACCAGGCACAAAGAACGTGAAGGCAGACCCACTGTCACGGCATTATGACACAGAGGAGAGGCTCATAGACAACACCCCCATACTCCCGGCCTCCTGCATTGTGGCGCCGGCAGTGTGAGCAGTGGATGCGGACATAGAGCTGGCGTTACGCACAGAGCCATCTCCACCTTGGGCACACACGTCCCCCTCCTCTGGTCACCCAGGCATTGGCCGTACAGTGAGCTGCCTGACTGGGAAGTACTGGTGGCCTACCTTGGCTAAGGACGTGAGGGTGTATGTCTCCTCCTACTCGGTGTGCGCCCAGAGTAAGGCACCTAGGCACCTTCCAGCTGGTAAGTTACATCCCTTACCAGTTCCACAATGGCCATGGTCCCACTTATCAATTGCCTTACTAACTGATCTTCCCCTCTCTCAGGGTAACACCACCATCCTGGTTGTTGTCGACCGCTTTTCTAAAGCCTGCCGCCTCCTTCCTCTGCCCGGTCTCCCCACGGCCCTGCAAACTGCGGAAGCCCTGTTTACTCATGTCTTCCAGAACTACGGGGTGCCAGAGGACATAGTGTCTGACCGGGGTCCCCAGTTTACATCCAGGGTCTGGAAGGCTTCATGGAACGTCTGGGGGTCTCGGTCAGCCTGACCTCTGGATTTCACCCCAAATCTAATGGGCAGGTGGAACGGGTGAATCAGGATGTGGGTAGGTTCCTGCGGTCCTACTGCCAGGACCGGCCGGGGGAGTGGTCGATGTTCTTGCCATGGGCCGAATATGCCCAGAACTCTCTCCGCCACTCCTCAACTAACCTATCTCCATTTCCTGGCACCGTGGCATCAGAGCCAGACCGAAGCTCCGGTGGCTGACTGGTTTCGGCACGCGGAGAAGACGTGGAACGCTGCCCACCTCCAGCACGTCGTGCGTCGCCAGAAGGCCAACGCTGACCGCCACCGGTTATGTCACGACTTCCTCCGAAGCTGCCTCCTCTCCTTGTTCGGGCAGGCTTCGGCGGTTGTCGTCACCGACCTTCTAGCCACTGCCGTTACCTCATCTCATCATTCCATTTGTTTTGTCTTGTTTTTATACACACCTGGTTCATATCCCCTCATCAGTACCGGTATAAGTATTCCCTCTGCCCCTCATGTCGTTGTGTGTGATTGTTTATTGTGGAGGTGACGATAGTTCGGAGCTTTATATATTTGTTACGCCGGGATATTCACCAGTGTGCTTTGTTTTCTAAAGTGCGCCGTTATACCGCACTGTAGTGTTTTACGCATTGCTGTGTACCGCTGTAAACAATTTATTCTTTGATTTACCCTCCTGCGCCTGACTCCTTCCAAGTCACCTGCTACAGGAACAAACAAAGGTAAGCTACCTACCTTTCTAACTGTCTTTTTCCAGTAATAAGGGCTGTTTTGACATCATTACTTTAACTCCATGTAAGTACCGGTCCTTTTCCAGTAATAAAGGCTGCTTTGACAACATGCCTTTAACTCCATGTAAGTAAGTACCTGTCCTTTTCCAGTAATATAGGCTGTTTTGACAACATGCCTTTAACTCCATGTAAGTACCTGTCCTTTTACAGTAATAAAGGCTGTTTTGACAAAATGCTGCATGGTTTTATACCTGTTCACTAACTACCTTTCCTCATGAGAACCATACATACCATCCTCTCCTTCCTCTCCTTCCTTCCTGCCTCCATTAGTTCCCCGACAACCACAGGGGACTGAGAGCCCTGGTGGTCCGTGAGGAAGATGAAAATATCTGTGTGGTAAAGCTCGGCCATTTCCCGTCCAAATTATCTCCAAGACACATCAATCATGGGCCTCTCAAGGCAAAACGGCTGAAGTGGAGCATTTTAGCCTCAGCCGCACAGCTAGCTAGTACATGCGCACACGTACGCACGTGCACACACACACACAAACACACACACACACTATTCTATTTCATATGTTTATTTATTTTTGGTGGTCTAGGATCTAGGTTGAATTATACATTCCTAAAGGATGGTGCCATCATCCACCACACTGTAAAAACTATATACGCTAACTAATCCATGTAATATTTACATTACATCATTGAGGCTGCGTCGCAGCATATAGCCCTGTCACTGTAAAATAAAGTGAAATAGATATAAAGCAACAGAGTGTTAGAAGATGCAGCTGGGATTTTCCTCTGCAATCATTGGTTTTCTCTTAAATGGTCTAATTTAATACACGCAGGGATTGCATTTGCCCAACTGGATTGGAGTGGATCAGTGTAAGTCATTGCATCGACTTCCCTTATGACAACAACTGAGAGGCAGGGTACATAATATGATTCCGTGTCACATAAAGTCAGTAGGGAGTTGAAGGGCCCAACCCCTTCTCCTCTCCCTCCTTCCATACCCCCTCATCTCTCCTGGGGGTTCCCACCTGACTGTGTCCAGCAGCAGATGTGCGGTAATACAATAACAGAAAGATGCCAATCAGACACCCCAAGTGTGAATCTCTCTCTCTCTCTCTCTCTCTCTCTCTCTCTCTCTCTCTCTCTCTCTCTCTCTCTCTCTCTCTCTCTCTCTCTCTCTCTCTCTCTCTCTCTCTCTCTCTCTCTCTCTCTCTCTCTCTCTCTCCTCTCTCTCTCTCTCTCTCTCTCTCTCTCTCTCTCTCTCTCTCTCTCTCTCTCTCTCTCTCTCTCTCTCTCGTTAGGGCTAGGCATGTCTAAATGATTCCAGATGTGGGATGGATGGCAGGGGAGGAAGCCGAGTAATGAGAGGTAGACTCTACACAGCTTGGTGTCCGTTGGTACCACGGCTTCAGAAGAAGAAGAAAAAAATGCTCCAGTTTTATGGTCAATTGGCCCCTTCATCTAAGGAGATATGTCACATGGATGAGACAGTGGGAATCTGGAACATGTGCCAAAACTGACACTCACATATGCTCATGCATATATACCGTACGCAAGTGCACACAGTGGATTGGAAAGATGTATGTGTTCATTCCTAGCATGAGACACTGTTGGTAGTAACAGTTTCAATTTTGATATTGTGAATTGGATTTGAGGATTTTCTTTTGGCCTTACAAAAAGGAGTGGGAATGTCAACTCAACAGTAGAGGGGTAAGCCACTTATAAAGCTTTAATGGTTTTCATCTAACAGAACCTGGTTCTATCCTGGTACCCATTGACAATGTTTTCCCAACGTTGGAATAATATGTTAACAATATAATACCCTGTCGGCTCCTGATGTAAACGACCAGGGCTTCGTCCCAAATTGCACCCTATTCCCTACATAGTAGTGCACTACTTTTGACCAGGGCCCATAGGGATATAGGGAATAGGGTACCATTTGGGACTCAGACAGGGCTTGGGCTTCAGCGGGAAGGCGTTTTGATGTTGTGCCAGTCCATTAAGTGCGGCTGCCTGGGACCAAGGACTTTGTGGAAAACAAATTTAATTGCATTCGTTATTCTTTCAAAAAGTGAATGGCAGTGTGTGTGTGTGTGTTATACAGCTCCCTTCCGAAGTACACTGTTACGTACTGTACAGCAGAGGTTTTCCCCACTAAAACTCTTGGTCTGGACTGTAAACCTACATACATATCACACATCTGGTCGTTCATTGTGTGAGTGGCAGCACACGCACATGAGCGCGTGTATGTGAGCGTATGCAAGGGTGTGTATGTGTGTGAGCGCATGCTTGGTGTCTGGCCTGGTCCCACCAGTGACGTCATAGCCACCAATAAAAAGCCACCTGCCTGGCCATGCCTAAAAGCCCCGCCTCTCATAGTGACATAGAACTATGCAAATAAATTCCAATGACATTATCCGTCAAACCCACTTCATCCCCAGGACGTCACGCACTGTGGTTCATCCCTGGGAGGCTGAGGTCGCCCCAGTTTCAGAGTGGGTGTTTAGAGCTTCCAGGTCAGAGGTCACTGAGAAGGGTGTAATGAGGGAATATGGGCCCTGCTGCTCAACTCAAAGCTCTGGAGACTCATCCATCACAGCTCTCTGTGTGTCACTTCTCTGTTGTCCTGCTGGGTTCGCCCGGCCCTACACACACTCTTCAGGAACACCAAAGTCCTGTGGCTATGCCTACCTCATTTCTCACCATCAAAGGATACAATTTATTATATATATATCTATATATACACTACCGGTCAAAAGTTTTAGAACACCTACTCATTCAAGGGTTTTTCTTTATTTTTACTATTTTCAACATTGTAGAAAAATAGTGAAGACATCAGAACTATGAAATAACACATAAGGAATCATGTAGTAACCAAAAAGCCACCTTTTGCCTTGATGACAGCTTTGCACACTCTTGGCATTCTCTCAACCAGCTTCACCTGGAATGCTTTTCCAACAGTCTTGAAGGAGTTCCCACATATGCTGAGCACTTGTTGGATGCTTTTCCTTCACTCTGCGGGCCGACTCATCCCAAACCATCTCAATTTGTTTGAGGTTGGGGGATTGTCGAGTCCAGGTCATCTGATGCAGCACTCCATCACTCTCCTTCTTGGTAAAATAGCCCTTACACAGCCTGGCGATACGGACTGTTGAAAAACAAATGATAGTCCCATTAAGCGCAAACCAGATGGGATGGCGTATCACTGCAGAACGCTGTGGTAGCCATGCTGGTTAAGTGTGCTTTGAATTCTAAATAAATCACAGAGAGTGTCACCAGCAACGCACCCCCACACCATAACACCTCCTCCTCCATGCTTTACGGTGGGAAATACACATGCAGAGATCATCTGTTCACCCACACCGTGTCTCACAAAGACACGAAAGGTTTGAAATAAAAATCTCCAATTTGGACTCCAGACCAAAGGACAAATCTCCACCGGTCTAATGTCCATTGCTCGTGTTTCTTGGCCAAAGCAAGTCTCTTCTTATTATTGATGTCCTTTAGTAGTGGATTCGACCATGAAGGCCTGATTCACATAGTCTCCTCTGAACAGTTGATGTTAAGATGTGTCTGTTACTTGAACTCTGTGAAGCATTTATTTGGGCTGCAATTTCTGAGGCTGGTAACTCTAATGAACTTATCCTCTGCAGCAGAGGTAACTCTGGGTCTTCCATTCCTGTGGCAGTCCTCATGAGAGCCAGTTTCATCATAGGGCTTGATGGTTATTGTGACTGCACTTGAAGAAACCTTCAAAGTTCTTGACATTTTCCGTGTTGACTGACCTTCATGTCTTAAAGTAATGATGGACTGTCATTTCTCTTTGCTTATTTGAGCTGTTCTTGCCATAATATGGACTTGGTCTTTTAACAAATAGGACTATCTTCTGTATACCCCTCTACCTTGTCACAACACAACTGATTGGCTCAAACACATTAAGAAGGAAAGAAATTCCACAAATTAACTTTTAAGAAGGCACACCTGTTAATTTAAATGCATTCCAGGTGACTACCTCATGAAGCTGGTTGAGAGAATGCTAAGAGTGTGCAAAGTTGTCATCAAGGCAAAGGGTGGCTATTTGAAGAATCTCAAATATAAAATATATTTTGATTTGTTTAACACTTTCTTGGTTACTACATGATTCCATATGTGTTATTTCATAGTTTTGATGTCTTCACTATTATTCTGCAATGTAGAAAATAGTAAAAATATTGAAAAACCATTAAATGAGTAGGTGTTCTAAAACTTTTCACTGGTAGTATATATATACAGTTGAAGTCGGAAGTTTACATACACTTAGGTTGGAGTCATTAAAACTCGTTCTTCAACCACTCCACAAATGTCTTGTTAACAAACTATAGTTTCGGCAAGTCGGTTAGGACATTTACTTTGTGCATGACACAAGTAATTTTTCCAACAATTGTTTACAGATGGATTATTTCACTTATTATTCACTGTTTCACAATTCCAGTTGTCACGGTTCTCTAAGACCGAACCCAGAAGCAGACCAGGACAAGGTGAGTTGAACGAATGTGAGTGTTTATTTACAGATTCAAAAGATGCAGAATAATCCAGGAGACCATAATCCATAATCCATAATCCAACTGATCCTGAACTGTTCTGGTACTAGAAGTCAGGGCAGTTAAAGGAGCGGCCACACGGCTGTAATCACGGATAAATCTATGATAGAAATTCGCAAACCCCAGAAACCTCTGGAGCTGCAATCTCGTGCCGGGCTGGGCCCAATCCAGAACTGCCCTAACCTTCTCTTGGTCCATCCTAATCTCTCCCCTGGAGATGATGTACCCGAGGAAGGATGTAGTGTGGGCGTGAAATTCACACTTCTCGGCCTTCACAAACAGGCGATTCTCCAACAATCGCTGCAGAACCTGCTTGACATGCTGGACGTGGCTGGAAAGCTCCTTAGAGAAGATTAGAATGTCATCCAGGTAAACGAACACAAAAAGACCGATCATATCTCTCAGGACGTCATTCACCATACTCTGGAACACTGCTGGGGCATTGGTCAGTCCAAACGGCATCACCTGATACTCGAAATGACCCATCGGTGTATTGAAACCAGTCAACCACTCGTCCCCCTCTCTGATCCGGACCAGATGATACTCATTGCGTAGGTCTAGCTTGGTGAACACAGTAGCACCCTGTAAGGAGTCGAAAGCAGAGCTCATCAAGGGCAGGGGATACTTGTTCTTGACCGTGATATCATTCAACCCCCGATAATCAATACAAGGTCGAAGAGAGCCATCCTTTTTACTCACAAAGAAGAATCCTGCCCCCAGGGGTGATGACGAGGGACGAATGAGACCAGCAGCTAGGGACTCCTTTATGTAGGTCTCCAAAGCCTCACGTTCAGGTCGGGAGATGCTGTATAACCGTCCCTTGGGATAGGCAGCTCCAGGGAACAGGTGTATGGCACAATCATATGGTCGGTGGGGAGGGAGTGACAGAGCCCTCTGCTTACTGAACACTTCCCCCAAATCGTGATATGTTTCGGGAACCAGGGACAAATCTGGGGGGTTAGCCTCAATAACCTGACTGGGAACAGAATGGGAACAGGCAGTCTTGAGGCAGTTAGCATGACAATCAATGCTCCAACTAGTTACCTTGCCAGTCACCCAATCGAACGTGGGATTGTGTTCTTTCAGCCAGGGGTATCCAAGGACCAGAGGAACATGGGGAGAAGGCAGAATGAAGAATGAGATAACCTCAGAATGATTCCCTGACAACAGCATCTTAACCGGTTCAGTCCTCATCGTGATACGTGCCAGACTACTGCCATTCAGAGTGGTAGCTTCAATGGCTTCCGGTAATCGCTCCTTGGAAAGCCCCAGCTGTTCCACCACGTCGGCATCAATAAAGCTTCCATCGGCACCTGAATCGACGAAAGCGTTAATCGCTAAACTCTGATTCCTGTTCATGAGGGTAGCCGGGAAACGGGGTCTGACAGGGGTATTGAGAGGTTGAAACTGGCTCACTAAAAGTCCTCCCAAACTTAGCGAGCCGAGCAGTTTGACGGCCGCTGGGAACAAGTGGAGATGTAATGTCCCGAACTACCACAGTAGAGGCAGCGGTTGGTCTTACGTCTATGTTGGCGCTCCTCCTTGGTTAACCCGTGCCGCCCCACTTGCATGGGTTCAGAATCTGGAGGCAGGACCTCTCCACTAATCCCGTGTGGTGGACAATGATCGACGCGTTCTGGTCCACCTCCTGACCCGACTGGGAACCGAGAAGCTGGTTGATTGGACGGGCCACATTGCTTCTCCCTCCTTCTCTCTCGAACTCTGTTATCCACCCGAATAGACAAAGCTACCAAACTGTCCAGGTCACTAGGCTCCGGATAGGAGATCAACTCATCCTTGAGTTGCTCTGACAGCCCCTGGTAAAAGGCCTCTTGCAGTGACTCTTCATTCCACCCACTCTCCACAGCCAATGTCCTGAATTCGATTACGAAGTCGGCAACGCTGCAAGTTCCTTGGCGAAGAGAAAACAGGCGCTTAGCTGCGTCCTTACCTCGGACTGGATGGTCAAACAGCTTCCTCATCTCTGCCGTGAACTGCTGGTATGACGACATGCAGGTGTCCTGTCGTTCCCATACGGCTGAAGCCCACTCCAGGGCTCTACCATGCAGCAATTCAATAACAAAGGCTATCCTAGCCTTGTCTGTGGCGTAAGAGTGGGGCTGTAGATCGAACACTAATCCACACTGCATAAGAAAGGAACGGCATCTTCCCAAATCCCCTTCATACTTATCAGGCGTCGGAACCTTGGGCTCACGGAGGGGCACAGCTCCAGAAGCGGCAGGCGAGAGAGGTGAAACCGGTGGTGGATTCTCCACCGGCAAACTGAGCTGAGCCTGGATCTTCGTCAGACTGGTAGAAAAGTTCCGAACCGACAACGCTATCTCCTGTAGCGCCGTGCTGTGTTGTCCCAACATCATTTCCTGATGGGTAATGGCATGGCGAACAGAGTCCAGGTCCGCTGGGTTCATTTCTGGCCGGATCGTTCTGTCACGGTTCTCTAAGACCGAACCCAGAAGCAGACCAGGACAAGGTGATTTGAACGAATGTGAGTGTTTATTTACAGATTCAAAAGATGCAGAATAATCCAGGAGACGGAGCGGGTGGCGGAGATGAGTAGGTGGTGGTGAAGTGGCAGATAACTGATGGCACGGCAGGGGTTGGGTGAAGGTTCCGGGAGAATGATGTTAATGGCTAACGATCCGGCAGGGAATGGATGTCAGGTCAGAGATATGAAGGGGTGATGATCAGGACCAGGTGTGCTGAAGCTGATGAGAAGCAGGTGCGGGTAATCGAGAGATCACCCGCCTAGCAACGTCGCCCGGCAACCGGATAGGGTGCGTTCAGGAACCGTCGGGAAACAGGAGATTCAGAGCAGAAAAACGGCAACACAGGCAGGAACAGACTCAGGACGCAGGGTTCATGACACCAGCGGGTCAGAAGTTCACATACACTAAGTTGACTGTGCCTTTAAACAGCTTGGAAAATTCCAGAAAATGATGTCATGGCTTTAGAAGCTTCTGATAGGCTAATTGACATAATTTGAGTCAATTTGAGGTGTACCTGTGGATGTATTTCAAGGCCTACCTTCAAACTCAGTGCCTATTTGCTTGACATCATGGGAAAATCAAAAGAAATCAGCCAAGACCTCAGAAAAATTATTGTAGACCTCCACAAGTCTGGTTCATCCTTGGGAGCAATTTCTAAACGCCTGAAGGTACCACGTTCAACTGTCCAAACAATAGTACGCAAGTATAAACACCATGGGACCACGCAGCCGTCATACCGCTCAGGAAGGAGACGCGTTCTGTCTCCTAGAGATGAACGTACTTTGGTGCGAAAAGTGCAAATCAATTCCAGAACAACAGCAAAGGACCTTGTAAAGATGCTGGAGGAAACAGATACAAAATTATCTATATCCACAGTAAAACAAGTCCTATGTCGACATAACCTGAAAGGCCACTCAGCAAGGAAAAAGCCACTGCTCCAAAACCGCCATAAAAAAGCCAGACTACGGTTTGCAACTGCACATGGGGACAAAGATCGTACTTTTTGGAGAAATGTCCTCTGGTCTGATTAAACAAAAATGGAATGATAATGACCATCGTTATGTTTGGAGGAAAAAGGGGGTGGCTTGCAAGCCGAAGAACACCATCCCAACCATGAAGTACGGGGGTAGCAGCATCATGCTGTGGGGGTGCTTTGCTGCAGGAGGGACTGGTGCATTTCACAAAATAGATGGCATCATTAGGAAGGAAAATGATGTGGATATATTGAAGCAACATCTCAAGACATCAGTCAGGAAGTTAAAGCTTGGTCGCAAATGGGTCTTCCAAATGGACAATGACCCCAAGCATACTTCCAAAGTTGTGGCAAAATGGCTTAAGGACAACAAAGTCAAGGTATTGGTGTGGCCATCACAAAGCCCTGACCTCAATCCTATAGAAAATGTGTGGGCAGAACTGAAAAAGCGTGTGCGAGCAAGGAGGCCTACAAACCTGACTCAGTTACACGAGCTCTGTCAGGAGGAATGGGCCAAAACTCACCCAACTTATTGTAGGAAGCTTGTGGAAGGCTACCCGAAACATTTGACCCAAGTTAAACAATTTAAAGCCAATGCTACCAAATACTAATTGAGTGTATGTAAACTTCTGACCCACTGGGAATGTGATGAAAGAAAGAAAAGCTGAAATAAATCATTCTCTCTACTATTATTCTGACATTTCACATTCTTAAAATAAAGTGGTGATCCTAACTGACCTAAGACAGGGACTTTTTACTAGGATTAAATGTCAGGAATTGTGCAAAACTGAGTTTAAATGTATTTGGCTAAGGTGTATGTAAACTTCCGACTTCAACTGTATATTATATATACAAAAGTAGGTGGACACCCCTTTAAATTAGTGGATTTGGCTATTATATCCAAACCCTTTGCTGACAGATGTATATAATCGAACAAACAGTCATGCAATCTCCATAGACAAACATTAGCAGTAGAATGGCCTTACTGAAGAGCTCAGTTACTTTCATCGTGGCACATCATAGGATGCCTCCTTTCCAACAAGTCCGTTTTGTCAACTTTCTCTCCTGCTAGAGCTGCCCTAGTCAACTGTAAGTGCTGTTATTTTGAAGCGGAAACGTCTAGGAGACGCAACAGCTCTGCCGCGAAGTGGTAGGCCACACAAGCTCACAGAACGGGACCGCTGAGTGTTGAAGCATGTAGCACGTAAAAATAGTCTTTCCTCGGTTGCAACACTCACTACCGAGTTCCAAACTGCCTCTGGAAGCAACGTCAGCACAATAACTGTTCGTCGGAAGCTTAATGAAATGGGTTACCATGGCAGAGAAGCCGCTCACAAGCCCAAGATCACCATGCGCAATGCCAAGCGGCTTGAGTGGTGTAAAGCTCGCCGCCATTGGACTCTTGAGCAGTGGAAACACGTTCTCTGGCGTGATGAATCACGCTTCACCATATGGCAGTCCGACAGTCTAATCTGGGTTTGGCAGATGCCAGGAGAACGCTACCTGCCCCAATTTATAGTACCAACTGTAACGTTTGGTGGAGGAGGAATAATGCGGTGGTTCGGGCTAGGCCCCTTAGTTCCAGTGAAGGGAAATCTTAACTCTTCAGCATACAATGACATTCTAGACGATTCTGTGTTTACAACTTTGTGGCAACAGTTTGAGGAAGACCCTTTCCTGTTTCAGCATGACAATGCCCCCGTACACAAAGCGAGATCCATGCAGAAATGGTTTGTCAAGAATGGTGTGGAAGAACTTGACTGGCCTGCACAGAGCCCTGACCTCAACCCCATCGAACACCTTTTGGATGAATTGGAATGCCGACTATATATGTGGCTTTATGTACTACTTATGTACTTCTGTAGGGTAAACAAACACCAATATCAATTATTACTAAAATCAGGGGATTGATTCAATCAGTAGCGCTGAAGATCCGTGGTATGGCGCAACTGAAATGTAAAGGTAATTTCCAATTTAGCCAACATATGCAGCGTTTACCGTGAATGCAGTCTCCACAAACACGGGAACATTGCCTTTAAATTTAAATCGCGCTATAGCACTGAACTTTGGCGATACGGACTGAGTCGAATCCCAGGTCTTTAAGTTTGAAGTCTTTCTGAACAGACAGGGGAGTTGGACCACCTTGTTTTTTTACTATACCAACCGCTTTCTCAACAGGCCCTGTGGGGACGCCCGTAGAGGTGGGATCCTTGGGGTCCTAGATGCTGTAAAGACCCATTTAGCTGAAACAGGAAGTGGTCACAGACAGCCGGGTGTGTAGGTGTTGATTTATTGATTTATGTTTGATTTATCCCCACCCCCAGTACCATAATGTTTTTTAGGGTGCTTCCACACACACACACACACACACACACTCAAGGGCACTGGTGGTACTCTGAGTGTGTGTATGTATATGTGTGTGTGAGTACTGTGTGTGTATGCGTGTGTGTACTGCATGCATCTGTGTGTTAGTCAGTCCCTCCAGGATTTCACTGGGATTATTTCTGATACTCGTGGGCAAAAATGCATATTGCAATGATTTTGTCAAATTTGTAGCGAAAATACGCTGATGAGGGAAAAAGTTTGTTGACCTGTGGTTTGATTGTTCCATATTATGCAGGAAATGTGCAGTGATTGGTTGAAATTAGAAGCCCTCTTTTTGTACTGCGGTGATGGGACAGTTTTGTGCGATAATATTGCGATGATTTGACTATTTTACGTGGAAATAGTGCAGTGATTGGTCAAATTTGCAAGCCCTCACATAATATGCGGGGAATTGTTGATTTTGGAGGGACTGATTTGTGTATACTGTCTGCATTCGTGACTGTGTGTGTGTGTGTGTGTGTCTGTGTGTGTGTGTGTGTGTGTGTGCATCTGTGTGCATCTGTGTGTGTGTCTACCAGATGTGCAGTCCCCAGCTCTGTAGGCAGTGGGTGTTGCTGAATGTGTCGGCAGCCATGTAGAAGGAGGGCTTTGGAAACATCCCATTACAAATCGTACATCAGAGGCCTGACACACATACACATGCACACACACATGAACGCGCACACTACAAGTCGTACATCAGAGGGTTGACAGGCTTCATTCCGTCCTGTTTTCATTTCAGTCAGAAGTGCAGCTGCTCCTCCAGAGTCCCAGACCAAGCCCCGTTAACCCCTCACCCTCACCCTCTGGACCTGGACCCCACCTCTCTGTAATGTTCAGTAGGTAGTGTCTATTGTCTAAGCTGTTGGTCTATTGTGAAGAAGAAGAAGAAGAATAAGAAGAAGAAGAAGAAGAAGAAGAAGAAGAAGAAGAAGAAGAAGAAGAAGAAGAAGAAGAAGAAGAAGAAGAAGAAGAAGAAGAAGAACAAGCTAAATCATAAACTTTTAAAGGTGTGGAGTGTCTGAAAAGAGGATCACCACATGTCCACAGTCTATTCCGGGTTGTGGATTTTCAGATCAGCTCCTGTCAGGTCTGAGATTTCCCCTTTTCCATTTTCCTTTTCCCAAGTTCACTTCTGAGTGGTCTGGCCAGATGAACGTTTTACAGTAACCATGGGACACTTGGTCAGAATATACACGCTCTCTGATTGTTTATTTTCTATAAAGGGGGATTAAATGTGCTAAATGAAATACGATGGTAGTTCTTGCCATGAGTGATAATGTGTGGGAACAATACAGTCCCTCTCTGGCCCTGAGGAGGAGGAGGATGGGAAAGGATCCTTGGAAAGGAACGGGAACTGATGGAGTCATCTTCAGGGGATCATTTGTGTTTAGTTCCACAGGCATTGTGGGATTGTAAACGTTGGACCACCAATGTGTGTATGTGTGTGTGTGGGGATCCCCCCCCCCCCCCCCACACACACACATACACACATTGGTGGTCCAACGTTTACAATCCCACAATGCCTGTGGAACTAAACACAAATGATCCCCTGAAGATGACTCCATCAGTTCCCGTTCATGTCCAGTGGGTCGGCAGAACGAATCAGGACAGAGTTCAGAACTGCAGCACGCCACATAGAAGATGTCAGATTAGACCTTTCTCTAGACATACTAAGCCATCCTTATCTCACTCAGGGGACTCTCTCAGTCCAAACTGAATAGGAATTCTGTTTTTCCTCCCAGAAATATGAAGATGTTGAAAACTCCAGGCCAGCGGAGCTTATCTAAACCAACTGTTCTTTATGTTATTTTCAGAACTCCTGTTCTGTGATCTGTTCAAATAGCACAGCTATCCCGCCTACAAGCCTTGCTTTTCCCACTGACGCCACACCTTACAATGTAGCTCTAAGTCATCCTCTAGTGAGAAAGGTCTTGGTAAATCCCTTTCTATGTACTGTATGTGGGTGTGACACACATGCACTCATTCATACGGTCACACACATACACTCACATGCACACACACGCACGCACACCCTTTGCTGAGGTCTGGATCCCAGATTACACCTGGCAGCTTGTGGAGAAAAGAGTTAGAGAAACACAGTGAGAAAACCCAGAGAGCACCACTGTTCTTCATCTGAGAAAATAAGACACGACTCCTGGCTCAATGTGTGTGTGTGTGTTTGTGCATAGGCTGGGTGGGCTATTTAGGGGTTTTCTTCTGCGCTTTAATGTCTGTTTTGATATGCTTGGTAGGAAAACTGACAGGACAGAAGTGAACTGTGAGAAAAGTATCTTAATATAATAACATAACTAAGGTGATGAAATTAGATTATCTTAAGAAAAATCACATTTATTTGCTCCTGTGACAAAAACAAATCAGTCTGCACTGTACCATAATGTCTTTCCAGGACCCTATTGTTTTTGTGTTTTAATTATAGGAACTATGTGAGTAGCAGCTGGTTAACTAGTTCATTTGTGTCACTATTAATTAAGAAATCATAATAGATCCTACCGAAACATTAAACAATATTACACTGATTAATAGACATCACCCCCATCCGGGAAACTTTGGAACAGAATATGTATGTACTTGTACTTTGCAAATACATTACCTTACTTTTCCCCACTAGATGGCAGCACAGTCTTTGCACTAAAACAAATGTTCACTTTCCTATAGCTCCCTCAAATTAAATTGTTTTCATTCTTCCCATGTAATCGGGGACTGATTTAGGCCTGGGACACCAGGTGTGTGCAATTCATTAGCAGGTAGAAGAGAAAGCCAGCAGTAATCTGGACATCGTAGGGTAAGATTTGAATACCCCTGCAATAGCTTGCCTTGACCATATTATTTTGAGAGGAGGAAGAATCTATCATTATGCTGTAGTTTTAATTATCTCTCACTTAAAGCTCCAGAGAATGAGAGAAATGTCTTCAAAGCTGTATGACTGTGTTGATATCCTAATTTGAAGCTTTATCTCCTCTCAGATAGCTGGTTACCTTCTTTTTTTTAAATAGTCTGTCCTAAATTCAGTCCTGTCCTCTCCTTTGGAATCTTTATTAAAGCTCCTCATTGTGAATGTCCACCAGTGAGAATAAAAAGCCATCATTTTTGTATAATCACTGTATTCACAATTGAAGTCGAGCCGAGGGCTTTCAAACTGGTGATGGTGGGTCAAACAAAATAGTATTTTTGGCCCCAAGGCTCTACTGTAGTTAGAGGATGGTTCTTATGGGTCTTAAGCTTGGTTCACTTGGCCCACTCCATTCCACACTCCTTGTATCCACTCTTATGAAAGGGGACATCCATTTTTTATTAAAGAGGACATTATGTTTTGTTTGATAATAAGCGTCCTGCGACAGAAGAAAACAACTTCCTGAGACAAAATGAAGGGATCATCTCCATCCTTGTTTGTCTGTCTGGGTGTTTGACCTCAGGGAGAAATACCTGACTTCTGAGCAGCAGGTAGAGGAAATGTCAGAGGAGGACTGGAGCATTTTGAAACAAATTAAAAGAAAGTCCTGCACAATGCGCTATCAAAGTATCAGTAGTTTGGCCTTACGACTTTTGTCAGCCATTTTGAAATACATTTAGGTAATTTAGCAGATGGTCTTATCCAGAGCAACTTACAGTCAGTGTTATCAACTAAGGTAGATAAAACAACCACATTTCACAGACATGGATGTAAAATCTTTCCACAATAAAGAGCCAGGCTTTTAATTTAAATTTTAGTTTTACCTACCTACAAAGGTCCTTCTAGATGTGTGAGTAGGGTGTAAAGGGTATGAATGTGTATGGCGAGTATGAATATGGAAGACATTATACATTGCCCTCTTGTGATGAGAGCACCTGGAACCTTCTGAGATTTACACTGATACAGAAAATATATAGGAGGGTTCCTCATCCTTTATTATAATATATAAGATAATACAGTATATCAAAGCAGAGCAACACCAATATCTGACAGATAAACTGTCCTTATTTATAGGTTGTTTTGCAGTAGATGTGGCGGTCAGTGACGTTTATGATGAGGGAGGACGATTTTTTTTTCTCATGAACATGGCCTTATTCCTATTACAGCATGTTGGATGACCTTAATTCATATTCCATTCACCCAGTTCAATGTAACAGCGATAGGTTAAGGCTACTATATGATACTCAAATTGTCCCTATACCCATCATGAGGTTGCTGCAACCTAGTCTATGAATGGAAGTTTACAATGTAGGTGCACACAGGTCGAGAGAAACATTTGAGATGACAGACAGTGACACATGGACAGACAGTGACACATTCAATACCACCTTGCACACTCTTGCCTGCATCTAGTTTATCTAGGGTGTAATCATTAGTCCAACAGTTGCAAACAAGAGTTTCTATTGGACAAATTCAGGTATTCTTATCCCTGTTTAATTTGCTTAAGAAACGTTTTTCAACAGAATCGGCAGAATGAATACACCCCTGATCATAGCAGCCACGTTGAATTCATTCTAGCCTCTATACACTCTCCTCCTTTCACCTTTTCCCTTCGTTTGTGGACTTCAATGAACAACACATCAGCTGTATGTGACCAGGCGAAAGAACCTTTCCAAGCCAAACCATGTCATAACCGCTACACACAGCCTACATCGTTGTCCCCATATTAGCTAAAGTAACGTCCTAGTCAACACAGCTAATAGAACTAATCTGTTAGTAAAGCCGCTACAATCATGCAGTAACGTTACAGTATATAGTTACACCGGCGGGCCCTGGTGGCAATAAATTAATAAAACCAAAAGCTTACCTTGACTGGGAAGAGTTCCAGTGTTGTGTTGGATAGTCATAGCCAGCTAGCTAACATAGCATCCCTCTGGTTGAGCCGGGTGTTTGAGTAACTAAACTAGCCAGCTGCATTTGCTAGCTAAGTTAGTGAAACTTGCTTCTCCTTCATTTTTTAAGAAATTCATTTGTTGAAAACTGTACAACTATTGTCTTTCTCTCTCTTTGAGTCAACTACATTGTATGCACTGCAGTGCTAGCTAGCTGTAGCTTATGCTTTCAGTACTAGATTCATTCTCTGATCCTTTGATTGGGTGGATAACATGTCAGTTCATGCTGCAAGAGCTCTGATAGGTTGGAGGACGTCCTCCGGAAGTTGTCATAATTACTGTGTAAGTCTACGGAAGGGGGTGAGAACCAAGAGCCTCCTAGGTTTTGTATTGAAGTCAATGTACCAAGGGGAGGACCGAAGCTAGCTGTCCTCCGGCTACACCATGGTGCTAACCTACAGAGTGCTGTTGAGGCTACTGTAGACCTTCATTGCAAAACAGTGTGTTTTAATAAATTATTTGGTGACGTGAATATATTTAGTATAGTTTTTCAATGTTATACCACATTTATTTTTATGAAATTCACTGAGGAGGATGGTCCTCCCCTTCCTCCTCTGATGAGCCTCCACTGGTGGCTGTTCTACACCAGTTTCCCGGTACTCTGAGTCAGGGCCATACCTGCCATATGAAAGTGATTATGATTATTCAATCTCTGTGTAACCTCCTCTCCTTCCTGTCCTCTCCTTAATTTACAGTACTGTAGAGAGAGGGAGAGAGTACTGTATAGAGAGATAGAGAGTACTGTAGAGAGAGAGAGTACTGTAGAGAGAGGGAGAGCACTGTAGAGAGGGAGAGTACTGTAGAGAGAGGGAGAGAGTACTGTAGAGAGAGAGAAAGAACTGTAGAGACAGAGAAATGTAGAGTGAGAGAGTACTGTAGAGAGGGAGAGAGTACTGTAGAGAGAGAGAGAGAGAGAGAGTACTGTAGAGAGAGAAAGGGTACTGTAGAGAGAGAGAGAGTACTGTAGGGAGAGAGAGAGAACTGTAGAGAGAGAGAGTACTTTAGTGAGAGGGAGAGTACTGTAGAGAGAGAGAGAGAGTACTGTAGAGAGAGAGAGAGAGAGAGAGAGTACTGTAGAGAGAGGGAGAGAGTACTATATAAAGAGAGAGAGAGTACTGTAGAGAGAGAGAGAGGGTACTGTAGAGCGAGAGAGGGTACTGTAGAGAGAGAGAGAGTACTGTAGAGAGAGAGAGAGTACTGTAGAGAGAGAAAGGGTACTGTAGAGAGAGAGAGAGTACTGTAGGGAGAGAGAGAGAACTGTAGAGAGAGAGAGTACTTTAGTGAGAGGGAGAGTACTGTAGAGAGAGAGAGAGAGTACTGTAGAGAGAGAGAGAGAGAGAGAGAGAGTACTGTAGAGAGAGGGAGAGAGTACTATATAAAGAGAGAGAGGGTACTGTAGAGCGAGAGAGGGTACTGTAGAGAGAGAGAGAGAGAGAGAGAGAGAGAGAGAGAGAGAGAGAGAGAGAGAGAGAGAGAGAGAGAGAGAGAGAGAGAGAGAGAGAGAGAGAGAGAGAGAGAGAGAGAGAGAGAGTACTGTAGAGAGAGGGAGAGAGTACTGTAGAGAGAGAGAGAGTACTGTAGAGAGAAAGAGTACTGTAGAGAGAGAGTGCTGTAGAGAGAGGGAGAGAGTACAGTAGAGAGAGAGAACTGTAGAGAGAGAAAGTACTTTAGTAAGAGGGAGAGTACTGTAGAGAGAGAGAGAGAGAGAGAGAGAGAGAGTACTGTAGAGAGAGAGTACTGTAGAGAGAAAGAGAGAGTACTGTAGAGAGAAAGAGAGAGTACTGTAGAGAGAGAGAGAGAGAGAGAGAGGGTACTGTAGAGAGTGAGAGAGAGTACTGTGGAGAGAGAGAGAGAGTACTAGAGAGAGAGAGAGAGAACTGTTGAGAGAGAGTACTGTAGAGAGAGAGTGTACTGTAGAGAGATGGAGAGAGTACTGTAGAGAGAGAGAGAGTACTGTAGAGAGAGGGAGAGCATACTGTAGAGAGAGGGAGAGAGTACTGTAGAGAGAGGGAGAGAGTACTGTAGAGAGAGAGAGAGAGAGAGAGAGAGAGAGTACTGTAGAGAGAGAGAGTACTTTAGAGCGAGAGAGAGTACTGTAGAGAGAGAGAGAGAGTACTATAGAGAGAGACATTGTACTGTAGCGAGAGAGAGAGTACTGTAGAGAGAGAGAGAGTACTGTAGAGAGAGGGAGAGAGTACTGTAGAGAGAGAGAGAGAGAGAGTACTGTAGAGAGAGGGAGATAGTCCTGTAGAGAGAGAGAGAGAGAGAGAGTAATATAAATGTATATATACAGTTGAAGTCGGAAATGTACATACACTTAGGTTGGAGTCATTAAAACTCGTTTTTCAACCACTCCACAAATGTCCTGTTAACAAACTATAGTTTGTGCATGACACAAGTAATTTTTCCAACAATTGTTTACAGACAGATTATTTCACTTATCACAATTCCAGTGGGTCAGAAGTTTACATACACTAAGTTTACTGTGCTTTTAAACAGCTTGGAAAATTCCAGAAAATGATGTCAAGGCTTTAGAAGCTTCTGATAGGCTAATTGACCTAATTTGAGTCAATTGGAGGTGTACCTGTGGATGTATTTCAAGGCCTACCTTCAAACTCAGTGCCTCTTTGCTTGACATCATGGGAAAATCTAAAGAAATCAGCCAAGACCTAAGGAAAAAAATGTAGACCTCCACAAGTCTGGTTCATCCTTGGGAGCAATTTCCAAACGCCTGAAGGTACCACATTCATCTGTACAAACAATAGTACGCAAGTATAAACACCATGGTACCACGCAGCCGTCATACCGCTCAGGAAAGAGACGCGTTCTATCTCCTAGAGATGAACGTACTTTGGTGCGAAAAGTGCAAATCAATCCCAGAACAACAGCAAAGGACCTTGTGAAGATGCTGGAAGAAACAGGTTGAAAAGTATCTATATCCACAGTAAAACAAGTCATATATCGACATAACCTGAAAGGCCCCTCAGCAAGGAAGAAGCCACTGCTCCAAAACCGCCATAAAAAAGCCTGACTACAGTTTGCAACTGCACATGGAGACAAAGATCGTACTTTTTGGAGAAATGTCCTCTGGTCTGATGAAACAAAAATAGAACTGTTTGGCCATAATGACCATCGTTATGTTTGGAGGAAGAAGGGGGTAGCTTGCAATCCGAAGAACACCATCCCAACCGTGAAGCACGGGGGTGGCAGCATCATGCTGTGGGGGTGCTTTGCTGCAGGAGGGACTGGTGCACTTCACAAATTAGATGGCATCATGAGGAAGGAAAATTATGTGGATACATTGAAGCAACATCTCAAGACATCAGTCAGGAAGTTAAAGCTTGGTCGCAAATGGGTCTTCCAAATGGACAATGACCCCAAGCATACTTCCAAAGTTGTGGCAAAATGGCTTAAGGGCAACAAAGTCAAGGTATTGGAGTGGCCGTCACAAAGCCCTGGCCTCAATCCTATAGAAAATGTGTGGGCAGAACTGAAAAAGCATGTGCGAGCAAGGAGGCCTACAAACCTGACTCCGTTACACCAGCTCTGTCAAAAGGAATGGGCCAAAATTCACCCAACTTATTGTGGGAAGCTTGTGGAAGACTACACGAAACATTTGACCCAAGTTAAACAATTTAAAGGCAATGCTACCAAATACTAATTGAGTGTATGTAAACTTCTGACCCACTGGGAATGTGATGAAAGAAAGAAAAGCTGAAATAAATTATTCTCTCTACTATTATTCTGACATTTCACATTCTTAAAATAAAGTGGTGATCCTAACTGACCTAAGACAGGGAATTTTTACTAGGATTAAATATCAGGAGTTGTGGAAAAACTGAGTTTAAATGTATTTGGCTAAGGTGTATGTAAACTTCTGACTTCAACTGTATAGAGAGGTAGGTCTGGGATGGGAACGTACCGCATGCTCCTGTGAAGCAAATATGTAAGATGAGCTCTCAGACGAGCGAATGGTGAAAGTTCCAGAGGTGTAGGGTTGAAGTAAACATTTGAGGTTGAGGTGAAATACTTTTTAAGAGTGTGGGAGAAAAGCACACTAGGTAGTGGTAAAGGGTTTTACTCTCTCTCACCTTTCACTTCTAAGTGAAGGAACTAATAGGAGGGTTAATCTAGGTTACTCACATCTTTGACTTTGTGGTAAAGTGGTGACTTCACCTGGAGAGACTGCGGCTTGCTTGTTTTGGCTTGGGAGGTACTTTCACAGCTGTAAAGTCCACTTTCACCTGAGTGGGAAGTCAACAGTGTGGGTAGGAGGTGTAATGTTGCGTGAGAAAAGGGCAGAATGGTAAAATGGGGTTGTGATGGAAGACTCAGTTAGTGGTGGAGGAAAGATATGAACCATAAACTACAGCATACTGTATCCACATCATATCCACATCTACACAACATTCCCCAATGCAGGGTTGTTGTATTGAAGATGAGTAGGTAAAAATAAGTTTAGTACCTTTGGGGGGGGGGGGGGGGGGGGGTTGAAAGATAATGTATAAGTAGGTTGAAGGATAACACGATCTGCGTTGCTTGCTGTTTGGGGTTTTAGGCTGGTTTTCTGTATAGCACTTTGTGACATCTGCTGATGTAAAAATGGCTTTATAAATACATTTGATTGATTGATTGATTGATAGAGTAATGTTAGAAGTCGATCTAAAAAGGGAAGGGGACACATCATGGATCATCATCATAGATTAACATACACTCTTCACACGTCTCCTCTCCTCTCCACACATACAGTAGCCCTATCGTTGATGTGTGCTACTCTATCAAACACTGCTGCTGTGTGTGTGTGTGTCAGGAATTCATTCCAGAGCTGGGCCCATGATTTATTCTGGAAAGGGAAGGTGTTTATATTTCAGCGCTGAAGATGGTGTTGGTTAGATTGAGTGTGTGTGTGTCTGTCATGGCGAGCTTCGGGAAGGCAATCACAGAAAACAAATCCGGAGCGTGCCGAGAGGGGCCAGGTAGGAACCCACCCTGGAGCCCTTCCCAGAATGCACTGCAGTGTGTACAATGTATATTGATTACCCCTTGAATCCTGGTTCATCTCCCCGAGGTTGGTGCACTGAGTCTGGGGCTCTGATAGACAGAGGTCCCCCTGGACGTGTAACCCACATCCACTCTCCCCATTGATACAGCACACTCCTTTTATCGCTCTCTATCTCTCTCTCCCTGCTTCAGAGGAAGGGAGTGAGGGAGGGAGGAAACGCTACTCCGGCCGTGCTGTTTACATTCCTCTCTCTAATCCCACTGTACCCAGTCAGTACTACCCAGTCTGGTAATCGAAGCAGTTCTCCTCTCCTAACTACTCTGCTCTGCTAATCTCCTCTGCTAATCAACCATCACGTGAAATTAACTGTTTTCCAAGGCCCTCTGCTATAGCTCCTCCACTGAGAGACAGAGACGTGTATCTATGTAACGTTACAGTGGTAAAATTGACACCAGAAATTGTACACTACAGCAACAATATAAAAACAATACTGCACCAACATTGAACCAGTCTATGCAGGTGCAAACCAACAAACCAACATGGAGAGAGAATTCCTTGGAGATTCCATGGAGTATGAAGAAAGAGGCTGTTTCTCTGATCTTATCTCAGTTGCAGCTGGTTATCATATGGTATGGTTGACATGCTGGAGCGATAACACTCCATCGAGGGACTCACTCCATACCTCCCCTCTGTTTCTATTCTTCTTTCATGCCTGTCTGTTACTGTAAACAGGCCCACGAAAACACAGCTATCACAAACATCATAAACTAAAAGCTATATAATTATACATTGAGTATACAAAACATTAAGAACAATTTCCATGACATAGACTGACCAGGTGAATCCAGGTGAAAGCTATGATCCCTTATTGGTCACTTGTTAAATCCACTTCAATCAGTGTAGATGAAGGGGAGGAGACAGGTTAAATAATTATTTTTAAGCCTTGAGACAATTTAGACATTGATTGTGTATGTGTGCCATTCAGAGGGGGAATGGGCAAGACAAAATATTTAAGTGCCTTTGAACGGGGTATGGTAGTAGGTGCCAGGCTCACTGGTTTGTGTCAAGAACTGCAACGCTGCTGGATTTTTCACACTCAACAGTTTCCCACTTGTATCAAGAATGGTCCACCACCCAAAAGACATCCAGCCAACTTGACACAACTGTGAAAAGTATTGGAGTCAACATGGGCCAGCATCCCAGGGGAATGCTTCGACAAGTTGTAGAGTCCATACCCCGACTACTATATTAGGAAGGTGTTCTTATTGTCTGGTATACTGAGTGTAGTTCCAGGTATAATACTTTTTTTTTTGGTAGGGGGGGATTCAGTCAGTGCTGTTTTGATATTGTCTAACATTCACACCCTCTAGAATCTGTTACAGTAGGTCACTGACCAAGCTGTTACAGTAGGTCACTGACCAAGCTGTTACAGTAGGTCACTGACCAAGCTGTTACAGTAGGTCACTGACCAAGCTGTTACAGTAGGTCACTGACCAAGCTGTTACAGTAGGTCACTGACCAAGCTGTTACAGTAGGTCACTGACCAAGCTGTTACAGTATGTCACTGACCAAGCTGTTACAGTAGGTCACTGACCAAGCTGTTACAGTAGGTCACTGACCAAGCTGTTACAATAGGACACTGACCAAGCTGTTAGGCCTACAGTAGTCTGTTTCATGATCAAAAACCATAAACGTAATCCCTGGGTACTTCTTCTCAAGGACGATGATGTAACATATCTAAACGCAAACATGTTATGAAATCAAAGGCCACCATATCTCGATCTGGTTGTTGATGTCTTTGAACCCAGTTTTTGTCTCAGGGGGAGAACTAACCTCAGCATCAGATGGACCAAGACGATGTACTGTACTGTACGCCCACTTGGCACGCCGCCGCCACCTCTGCGTCAATACTTTTCTTTTGCTGACTAACTTCCTGTTTGGCACCGGCCCTTAGCTTTTCCCTGGGCACACGCTCAGTCATGACCCCACATAGGCGGCCTGACGCGGTGCCTCATTAAAACTCTGACTCAGCCATGACCCTTGACCCAGGGAGGATGCACGCCACATGGCCGCCGTCGGAACAGTGTAAACAACCAACGTTGTTTATGTCTTGGTCGCCATCCGTCCGTCTGTCTGTCCTCAGGGCTGTCTGCTTCCTCTGAGGAACTGATTCTTAACAACACAGTTAATGATATAATAAGTCTCCCATCTAAAAATATCTCAGCACAAATAGTTTGACTTTGCATTGACATCTATGCATACACACACATTTCCTTAGAACGCAACGTTTGGGTGTTCAAATTCCATCACAAAAACTTTTGGAGTCATCCACATTTCTTTTCTGTGACTTATTTGTCACTTACAGTACAATTGGTTTCTTGCCTTCTCTTCTGCGGGCATCCTGCATTCCACACTCTCAGGTATGATGAGAGAATCTATGACGACTTTGAAGATATCTCTCTCTCTCGTCTACTGCCTCTGGGATTGGAGAGGATCTGTGGAAGGAATAGAGATGGAGAGGGAGCAAGGGACACAAGGAGGGAGAGAAAATGAAAGGGGGATAGAGAAAGGAGAGAGAGAGAGAGGCTCAAACTGATCTCAAAGCCATGTAGCTACATCAAAGCCAAACTTCTGGCATCAACATGAGTTCTACTGTCCTTCCTCGCGTTATTGAAATACTTCTGTCACGGCTCCATGGCTCCAGGCCATGCCTGATCCTCATCCAAGTCTGTTTTGTTTTCATAGTTCTACACGGCCCATTCCTAGTGAATCTTTTCACTTAGTTTCCAATCTAACTGTCTGTTTGTGTGGTGGAGGAGGGTACACAGGGCGGAATTGACAGTTGCTGAGGCAGTAGAAGCTGGGAGATACAGTATTTTCACAAATAAATGAAATGGGTTCCAGTAAAGCGGCTGGTGGCTGGCAGACTGTTCCCCCTCTCTCCTTCAGATGTTTGGAGATTGTTTACGTACACACTGTATTCCCGGCAGAGGTGATGAGGCTGGGTTCTTTTGGCTCTGCTGTTAATCTGATATAAGTGTGCTGTTAGAAGTGTTATGTAGAGAAACATGGTGGATATAAACAAGAACTCCCAGTAGCTTCATTCTCCTCTACTTCTCTCCTCCAACGAGTGATTATAGAGATTATAGTGGTTTAAGATAAAACAACAGCAGGCTGTTTGGCTGTCTGTCACAGGCTAAAGGGGCAGTGACATCACCAGGTCACAAGGTCAAGGACCCCCACAGTGGACATGTGCTATGAGGTCAGAGGTCAGTGTGCTAATCGTTAGGGTCAAGCCATCTTGGAGTTGGCTGACCTTTGACCCTTACAACTGTCGGCCTTCAGAACCAAGGTGGCAGAAGTCTGGTTAGACTTTAACTTCTGTGGAGAGAGGGAGAGAGACAGATGGAATATTCTCTTTTCTTTCTTTCCTTCCGACTCTTTTTTGTGTGTAATTCAAGCTGCCCTCAGACTCAGGAGGCTAGGTTATCATATAGCCGATGGCCTTGACATCATGTGTATTATACAGAATGTATTCAGTTCCGTAAGCGGAACAGTTTGGTCCACTTTCACAATGTAACACAGAAGGTATGTTGCGTAGCTTGGCAGGCAGTGGGATCAAACTGTATTTTCTCACTTCTGATTAGCTTTAAACTTTCATACTCCCTATAGCGACATAAAGGTTGTAATTATCACAGATTGAGCATTTAAAATGTTGAAGGAAATCATGTCAGAGCCCTTTCAGCTTTCCCTATCATGATTGAATGGAGTGGTCTGTGGCTATACAGTTATCTAACTCAACGCCCCTAATTATTTTAATCTGATTATGGTCGGGCTGTAAGTTTGTCAATGGTGCTCTTACTGTACTATATTAGTATATAGTAGTATGGTGTGTGTGTGTATGGGGGTGGGGGGGGTGTGCGTGCGTGCGTATGTGCGTGCACTCATGCGTGAGTGCGAGTGACTGGTTGCAAGTGTGTGTGACTGTCTGACAACTAAAGACCAATTCTCCTCAGTTACTAAATGGGGCCCTTTAAGCCTCTTATAGATCTATGCACCATAGAGGTATCACGTAACATTATTGCAGTTGCCTAAAGCCTGTTTGAAATGCTGGGAATGAGGCCAGGTCAAAGGTTAGGATGGGGACCTGTGCTTTCAGATGGTAGTAAAAGGATGTTTAGCATTGTTGCTATCTCAGGCCTCACTGTAATATACTAACTAGCTACTAGACAGTCTAATGACCATTGTAGTTATATTTCAGCTAATATATTAGTTACTATAGCTATGTTATTAGGTTGCATAATGCGAGCCCAGGTAATGTATAACAGTACAATAGGCTAATATACTGAATATGCCACTTAGCAGACACTTTCAGCCCAAGTGGTTACCTTAATGCTCATCACTCACCCTCAAACTGAATTAAATTAAAATTAGATTAAAATGTATTTCCATCAAATGAATTATCTGGAGGCTTTAAAGAACAGAGTTCATGGTTGTAAATGTCCTAAGAATATTGATGGGGTATGTGTGTGTGTTCGTGTTACATCAAATTGTAGATGTGTTTTTTGATGCCAAATGGTTGTGTTACTGCACTTCTAGTCTAATCTGTGATTTTATATACGTTTTGCTCCTCCAACACATAGTATCTATTTCCAAAATTAATTTAACCTCTTGTGTAATTTAAAGTTTGGCTGCCGTTTAGAGATGTCAAACATGATTTAAGGATATACACTCTTAGAAAAAAGGGTTCCAAAAGAGTTCTTCAGCTGTTCCCTTTTGGCAGATGTGTCCCAGATCCAGTTGCAGAGGGAGGTGTTCAGTCCCAGGGTCCTTAGCTTAGTGATGAGCTTGGAGGGCACTATGGTGTTGAACGCTGAGCTGTAGTCAATGAACAGCATTCTCACGTAGGCACTGGGTCCAGGGTTTCTGGGATGATGGTGTTGATGTGAGCCATTACCAGCCTTTCAAAGCACTTCATGACTACAGACGTGAGTGCTACGGGGCGTTAGTCATTTAGGCTGGTTACCTTGGCGCTCTTGGGCACAGGGACTATGGTGGTCTGCTTGAAACATGTAGGTATTACAGACTGGGTCAGGGAAAGTTTGAAAATGTCAGTGAAGACACTTGCCAGCTGTTTAGCGCATGCTTGGAGTACGCGTCCTGGTAATCTGTCTGACCCTGCGGACTTGTGAAAGTTAACCTGTTTAAAGGTGTCACTCACATCGACTGCGGAGAGCGTGATCACACAGTTATCCGGAACAGCTGTTGTTCTCATGCTTGGTTCAGTGTTGCTTGCCTCGAAGTGAGCATAGAAGGCATTTAGCTCATCTGGTTGGCTTGCGTCACTGGGCAGCTCGCGGCTGGGTTTCCTTTTGTAATCCGTTATAGTTTGCAAGCCCTGCCACATCTGACGAGTGCCAGAGCCGGGTGGATTCAATCTTAGTCCTGTATTGATGCTTTGCCTGTTTGATGGTTTGTCGGAGGTGTCCTGCTCCTTGAAAGCTCTAGCATTTAGCTCAGTGCGGATGTTGACTGTAATCCACAGCTTCTGGTTGGGATATGTACGTACGGTCACTGTGGGGACGACGTCGTCGATGCACTTATTAATGAAGCCGGTGACTGATGTGGTATTCTCCTCAATGTCATCGGATGAATCCCGGAACATATTCCAGTCTGTGCTAGCGAAACAGTCCTGTAGCTTAGCATCCGCTTTATTGGACCACTTCCATATTGAGCACTGGTACTTCCTGTTTTAATTTTTGCTTGTAAGCAGGAATCAGGAGGATAGAGTTATGGTCAGATTTGCCAAATGAGGGAGAGCTTTGTATGCGTCTCTGTGTGTGGAGTGGTCTAGAGTCTTTTCCCCCTCTAGTTATACATATGACATGCTGGTAGAAATTAGGTCCAACGGATGTATGTTTTCCTGCATTAAAGTCCCTGGCCACTAGGAACGCAACCTCTGGATGAGCATTTTCTTGTTTACTTATAGCCTTATACAGCTTGTTGAGTGCGGTCTTAATGCCTTCATCGGTTTGTGGTGGGAAAGACAGTTACGAAGAATATAGATGAAACTCTCTTGGTAAATAGTGGTCTACAGCTTATCATGAGGTATTCTAACTCAGGTGAGCAAAACCTCAATACTTCCTTAATATCAGAGATTGCACACCAGCTGTGGTTGACAAAGAGACACAAACCACCTCCCCTTGTCTTACCGGAGGTTGCTGTTCTGTCTTGCCAATGCATGGAAAACCCAGCTAATTATATATTATCCATGTTCTTGTTCAGCCACGACTCAGTGAAACATAGGATATTGTCGTTTTTAATGTCTCGTTGGTAGGATAGTCTTGAACTGAGCTCATCCAGTTTATTTTCCAGTGATTGCACATTCTCCACTAGAGCGGATTATGCACTCGCCAACACATCCCAAGGCATCTGTCTTTGCGACCCCTTTAGCGGCGTCTCCTCTTCATACGAATGATGGAGATTTGGGCCTGGTCCTGGATCAGCAGTATATCCTTTGCGTCTGACTCATTAAATAAAAAATCCTCATCCAGTTCGAGGTGAGTAATCACTGTTCTGATGTCCATAAGCTATTTTCGGTCATAAGAGATGATGGCAGAAACATTACATAAAAAACAAAGTTTAAAACAACGCAAGAAACACACAAAAAAGCAAAATTGGTTAGGAGCCCATAAAAAGGCAACCATCCCCTCCGTCGCCATATCATCATGGGGGTTGTGGATCTGGCAGTGGGGGGGGGGGGGGGGGGGGGGGGGGGGGTGAAGACCTTGACTGTCGGGGGCACTTGGCTCTCGAACGTCATCATCATAATCCTCATCGTCATCATCCTCTCTGTGGAATTAAAAAAAGGGATGTAAAGGGAGCAATACTGCTGTAAGATACACATCATTACAGGTGTGAAACACACACAATGCAAACAGTGGAACACTTTAGAGACTAAGGAGTTATGGTCATAAGAGTTTGATGGCCTCCCAGTGAAAAACTAATTTGAAATATGGCAAAAACAGGACACAGTTGCATAGGCCTATGCTGTATTCTATACTAGAAGTCCAAAACACAAAAAAGAAGACCCCAACTATATAACAAAACTACATTACCGTAATGTAAAAGCAATATACTAGCCTATACAAAGCAAACAGTGGGACACAGCTAGCCTACCTTTAGAGACAAAGTAACAATGGCCATGAGAATTTGGTGGCCTCCAAATTTACACAGAATATATCCAACTTTTACCAGCAAACAGAGGATAACTAATATGAAATATATGCAATATATGACTACATTGGAAGGATACACAGGCTATAGGCTACACAGGACAGGACACCGCTATACTGTAAATGCAAAGCACAAAGAAGCAGATTACAACTACAGCGCATTCGGAAAGTATTCAGACACCTTTACTTTTTCCACATTTTGTTACGTTACAGCCTTATTCTAAAATTGATGAAATAAAAAATGTTCCTCATCAATCTATACACAATACACCATAATGACAAAGCAAAAACTGGTTTTTAGGAATGTTTGCAAATGTATTACAAATAAAAAACAATAACACCTTATTTATATACTGTAAGTATTCAGACCCTTTGCTATGAGACTCGAAATTGAGCTCAGGTGCATCCTGTTTCCATTGATCATCTTTGAGATGTTTCTACAACTTGATTGGAGTCCACCTGTGGTAAATTCAATTGATTGGACATGGTTTGGAAAGGCACACACCTGTCTATATAAGGTCCCACAGTTGACAGTGCATGTCAGATCAAAAACCAAGCCATGAGGTCAAAGGAATTGTCCGTAGAGCTCCGAGACAGGATTGTGACGAAGCACAGATCTGGGGAAGGGCACCAAAACATTTCTGCAGCATTGAAGGTCCCCAAGAACACAGTGGCCGCCATCATTTTTAATGGAAGAAGTTTGGAACCACCAAGACTCTTCCTAGAGCTGGCCGCCCGGCCAAATTGAGCAATCGGGGAGAAGAGCCTTGGTCAGGGAGGTGACCAAGAACCCGATGCTAACTCTGACAGAACTCCAGAGTTCCTCTGTGGACATGGGAGAACCTTCCAGAAAGCCAACCTTCTCTGCAGCACTCCACCAATCAGGTAGAGTGGCCAGACGGAAGCCACTCCTCAGTAAAAGGCACATGACAGCCCACTTGGACTCTCAGACCAAAATAAACAAGATTCTCTGGTCTGATGAAACCAAGATTGAACTCTTTGGCCTGAATGCCAAGCGTCACGTCTGAAAGAAACCTGGCACCATCCCTACAGTGAGGCATGGTGGTGGCGGCATCATGCTGTGGGGATGTTTTTCAGCGGCAGGAACTGGGAGACTAGTCACAATCGAGGGACAGATGAACGGAGCAAAGTACAGAGAGATCCTTGATGAAAACCTGCTCCAGAGTGACCTCAGACTGGGGCGAAGGTTCCCCTTCCAACAGGACAACGACCCTAAGCACAAAGCCAAGACAATGTAGAACTGGCTTCGGGACAATCTCTGAATTGAGTGGCCCAGACAGAGCCTGGACTTGAACCCGATCTAACATCTCTGGAGAGACCTGAAAATAGTTGTGCAGTGACTTTCCCCATCCAACCTGACAGAGCTTGGGATGATCTGCAGAGAAGAATGGGAGAAACTCCCCAAATACAGGTGTGCGGAGCTTGTAGCGTCATACCCAAGAAGACTGTAATCACACAAAAACTGTTATCTTTATGGGGTATTGTGTGTAGATTTATGAAAAAACATTTAATCCATTTTAGAATAAGGCTTTAACGTAACAAAATCTGGAAAAAGTCAAGGGGTCTGAATACTTTCAGAATGCACTGTATATAAAAATACTAAATACATATAGCTACAGAAAGCTATACAAATAATTTAGTTACAGATCTAAAACGGATTCCAAACCTTCTAGAAAACCTTCTTCTTCACCCTGAGTGTCCAGGTAGCTGCCAGCATCTGTGTTCGACTCACTGAAAATGTCCTCCAAACCCTCTTTCTTGGTATACCTGGCTTTACTCATCTGTTGGCTAGTATGCTTGGTTTTTGGCCATCTTTAACATCCCTGAGAGCCATTCTTATGCCAAAGCGATGAAAGAATACTTTTTAAATTATATAATACTATAATGCGTTCTGAATGCGTCATCTCTGAATATCATAGCAATGGTTCACATTACTCAAAGGAGCTACTCAGTCCTATACAGTCCCCCCAGCTCATCTGCATATGACTGCCCTTACAAAAAAAGATTGCAGTCAGAGTGCAGTATAACTGCAGTATGCTGCAATTACTGCGTCCAAAATATCACAGTAGACTGCAGTTACTGCACTTTTACTGCAGTTTCAAAACTGCAATCTTTCTTTGTAAGGGTGGAAAGGATATTTTATTGGCTACGTGACTGTCCATCTTTCATTTTACCCACTTCCCAGTCTAAGGCTTCACAAAAGGTTGAAAGATAGAAACAACACACTATTTGTGCGTGATAATCTAGTCACTGGATGGACATTTGATGTTCTAATTCAGGCATACATTATCGGAGAACATTGACAATAGTTCGTAACAACCTAACGAGTCATTTGACATGTGCAATGTAGCTATAGCTCAAACACAGACTAAATTGAAGCTTACCTTGTAAGATGTTTGTTGTTTAGTGAAAAAGTATAAAATTAACTCCTTGACTCTCTGGGCTGTGAATCGATAATAGTAGGTCACAGGCCAACAAATAACATATCCTCATCATGTGTGGAGTCTATGCTTTCACCACCTATCAACGTTGTTCAAGATGTATGTCGTTTTAGCTTCTCCACACTAACAGACCGTAATTTGCAGCAATCTTGAAACGGGTTTGTGGGTGTGGCCTGCCCTTATATGGTCATATGCCCATATATTGTACTATGTTGCACCAAAGATTGTATGGTACAGCCCGGAAAGCCAAGATCCCCAGCTTTCAGGAGACACCCTGTATTCACGGATAGGTGCTACCGTACTCATTTTAGACGACATTGAATAAAACAAGGATTTTATTAACAAGGTTTAGTATTGTTATTATTAACTCATAAAAGTGAAACAAAGATGTCCGCCAGCGATTAAATAAATAAAAATGTTACTGTCGAAAAGCGATATCCCAAGTATAAATACAGTAAAGTACACACACTAAATGATACAAAAATATGTTTTGAGCAATAGTGTTTTTTTAGGAAAAGGAGTAGGGCATGTTTAATATAAATATTGTCATGAGCTTGAATCATGCTAAGAGAATCATGAGAGAATGGCGCAGGAGGGGATGGCTGCCGTTTTACAGGCTCCTAAGCAATTGTGCTATTTTGTGTCTTTTTTCGCATTGTTTGTAACTTATTTTGTACATAATGTTTCTGCAACCGAAAAGAGCTTATGGATATCAGAAGAGCAATTACTTACCTCGAACTGGACAAAGATTTTTCTTTAAAGAGTTTGACGCAAAGGATATACTGTTGCTCCTGGACCAGGTCCAAATCCCTGTCATTCGCAAGAAGAAAATACGGAGATACAGGGGGCGCAGACCTGGGTGCCTTGTGAGAATTTGTCGGTGAGTGGGTAACCTGCCCCTACCATCCGTTCTATTGGCCAACGTGCAAACACTGGATAATAAACTGGATGAGCTCCGTTCGAGACAATCCTACCAACGGGACATTAAAAACTGTAATATCTTATGTTTCACCGAGTCGTGGCACGGATAATATACAGTTGGCTGGGTTTTCAGTGCATCGGCAAGACCGAACAGCTACCTCCGGTAAGACGAGGGGTGGTGGTGTGTGTTTATTTGTCAATAACAGCTGGTGCGCAATCTCCAATATTAAGGAAGTCTCGAGGTATTGCTTGCCTGAGGTAGAGTACCTCATGATAAGCTGTAGATCACACTAATACCAAGAGAGTTTTCATCTATATTTTTCGTAGCTGTCTATTTACCACCACAAACCGATGCTGGCACTAAGACCGCACTCAACTAGCTGTATAAGGCCATAAGCAAACAAGAAAATGCTCCTAGTGGCTGGGGATTTTAATACAGGAAAACTGAAATCCGTTTCACCTAATTTCTACCAGTATGCAACTAGAATAAAGACAACTCTAGGTCACCTTTACACAGAGACTCATACAAAGCTCCATTTGGCAAATCTGACCATAACTCTATCCTCCTGATTCCTGCTTACAAGCAACAACTCAAACAGGAAGTACCAGTGACACGCTCCATACGGAAGTGGTCAGATGAAGCAAATGCTTGCACAGACTGGAACACACACACACACACACACACACACACACACACACACACACACACACACACAGACACATGCATATGTTCCGGGATTTATCTGATGGCATTGAGGAGTTTACCACATCAGTCACTGGCTTCATTAATAAGTGCATCAACGACGTCCCCCCCACAGTGACCGTACATAATATATCCCAACCAGCAGTCCAACCGTACAGGCAACATCTGCACTGAGCTAAAGGCTAGAGCTGCTGCATTCAAGGAGCGGGAAACTAATCCGGACGCTTATAAGAAAAACCGCTACACACTCTGACGAACCATCAAACAGGCAAAGCATCAATACAGGACTAAGATCCAATCCTACTATACCGGCTCTGACGCTCGTCGGATGTGGCAGGGCTTGCAAACTATCATGGATTACAAAGGGAAACCCAGTCACGAGCTGTCCAGTGACGCAAGCCAACCAAACGAGCTAAATGCCTTCTATGCTCGCTTCAAGGCAAGTAACACAGGACCAGCTGTTCTGGACAACTGTGTGATCACGCTCTCCGTAGCCGATGTGAGTAAAACAGGTTATCATTCACAAGACTGCAGGGCCAGATGGATTAACAGGACGCGTAATCAGAGCTTGTGCTGACCAGCTGGCAAGTGTCTTCACTGACATTTCCAACCTCTTCCTGACCCAGTCTGTAATGCCTACATGTTTCAAGCAGACCACCATAGTCCCTGTGCTCAAGAACGCCAAGGTAACCTGTCTAAATGCCTACCATCCCGTAGCACTCACATATGTATCCATGAAATGCTTTGAAAGGCTGGTAATGGCTCACATCAACACCATCATCACAGAAACCCTGGACCAATCCTATTCACATACCGCCCCAACAGATCCACAAATGATCTCACATACACAAATCTACAACAGAGTACACCCACCTGGCTTGGGAAAAGCCTGTGCTGCCTTTACTATAGCATTAGGCTGATGGGCGTAATACAACAACAGCTCAACGTCCTGGTCAAACTGATGACCTGTAGCAAAGCAGACCTGCAGTCAGAACAACATTAAGATGAAGACAGAGCAGTCTGAGAGCGAATTGAACAACTATGGAGGATTCTGATAGTTCATGGTGCTAGTGAAAATGTATACACACAGACATACTGTACACACACAGACATTGATACGTACGTACAGTACCAGTCAAAAGTTTGGACACACCTCATTCCAGGGTTTTTCTTTATTTTTACTATTTTCTACATTGTAGAATAATAGTGAAGACATCAAAACTGTGAAATAACACATATGGAATCATGTAGTAACCAAAAAAGTGTTATACAAATCAAAATATATTTTATATTTGAGATTCTTCAAAGTAGCCACCCTTTGCCTTGATGACATCTTTGCACACTCTTGGCATTCTCTCAACCAGCTTCATGAGGTAGTCACCTGGAATGTATTTCAATTAACAGGTGTGCCTTCTTAAAAGTTAATTTGTGGAATTTCTTTCCTTCTTAATGCATTTGAGCCAATCAGTTGTGTTGTGACAAGGTAGGGGTGGTATACAGAAGATAGCCCTATTTAGTAAAAAAAACATATTACGGCAAGAACAGATCAAATAAGCAAAGAGAAACGACAGTCCATCATTACTTTAAGACATGAAGGTCAGTCAATCTGGAAAATTGTGCAGTCACAAAAACCATCAAGCGCTATGATGAAACTGCCTCTCATGAGGACCGCCACAGGAAAGGAAGACCCAGAATTACCTCTGCTGCAGAGGACAAGTTCATTAGAGTTAACTGCACCTCAGATTGCAGCCCAAATAAATGCTTCACAGAGTTCAAGTAACAGACACATCTCAACATCAACTGTTCAGAGGAGACTGCGTGAATCAGGCCTTCATGGTCGAATTGCTGCATAGAAACCACTACTAAAGGACACCAATAAGAAGAGGAGACTTGCTTGGGCCAAGAAACATGAGCAATGGACATTGGACTGGTGAAAATCTGTCCTTTGGTCTGATGAGTCCAAATGTGAGATGTTTGGTTCCAACCGCCGTGTCTTTGTGAGACGCAGAGTAGGTGAACGGATGATCTCTGCATGTGTGGTTCCCACCGTGAAGCATGGAGGAGGAGGTATGATGGTGTAGGGGTGCTTTGCTGGTGACACTGTCTGTGATTTATTTAGAATTCAAGGCACACTTAATCAGCATGGCTACCACAGCATTCTGCAGCGATACGCCATCGTATCTGGTTTGCGCTCAGTGGGACTGTCATTTGTTTTTCAACAGCACAATGACTCAACACACCTCCAGGCTGTATAAGGGCTATTTGACCAAGAAGGAGAGTGATGGAGTGCTGCATCAGATAACCTGTTCTCCACAATCATCCGACCTCAACCCAATTGAGATGGTTTGGGATGAGTCGGACCGCAGAGTGAAGGAAAAGCAACCAACAAGCTGCTCCACTGGTGTACAGCAATCTTTAAGTCATACCACCAATTGTCAATTGGATTGAAGTCTGGGCTTTGACTAGGCCATTCCAAGACATTTAAATGTTTCCCCTTAAACCACTTGAGTGTTGCTTCAGCAGTATACTTAGGGTCATTGTCCTGCTGGAATGTGAACCTCCGTCCTAGTCTCAAATCCCTGGAAGACTGAAACAGGTTTCCCTCAAGATTTTCCCTGTATTTAGCACCATCCATCATTCCTTCAATTCTGACCAGTTTCCCAGTCCCTGCCGATGAAAAACATCCCCACAGCATGATGCTGCCACCACAACGCTTTACTGTGGGGATGGTATTCTCGGGGTGATGAGAGGTGTTGGGTTTGCACCAGACATAAGGTTTTCCTTGATGGCCAAAAAGCTCAATTTTAGTTTCATCTGACCCACATGCCTTTTGGTGAACACCAAACGTGTTTGCTTATTTTTTTCTTTAAGCAATGGCTTTTTTCTGGCCACTCTTCCGTGAAGCCCAGCTCTGTGGAGTGTACGGCTTAAAGTGGCCCTATGGACAGATACTCCAATCTCCGCTGTGGAGCTTTGCAGCTCTTTCAGGGTTATCTTTGGTCTCTTTGTTGCCTCTCTGATTAATGCCCTCCTTGCCTGGTTCGTGAGTTTTGGTGGGAGGCCCTCTCTTGGCAGGTTTGTTGTGGTGCCATATTCTTTCCATTTTTTAATAATGGATTTAATGGTGCTCCGTGGGATGTTAAAAGTTTCTGATATTTTTTTATAACCCAACCTTGATCTGTACTTCTCCACAACTTTGTCCCTGACCTGTTTGGAGAGCTCCTTGGTCTTCCTGGTGCCGCTTGCTTGGTGGTGCCCCTTGCTTAGTGGTGTTGCAGACTCTGGGGTCTTTCAGAACAGGTGTATATATACTGAGATCATGTGCCACTTAGATTGCTCACAGGTGGACTTTATTTAACTAATTATGTGACTTTTGAAGGTAATTGGTTGAACCAGATCTTATTTAGGGGCTTCATAGCAAAGGGGGTGAATACATATGCACACACCACTTTTCCGTTATTAATTTTTTTAGGATTTTCATTTCACTTCACCAATTTGGACTATTTTGTGTATGTCCATTACATGAAATCCAAATAAAAATCCATTTAAATTACAGGTTGTAATGCAACAAAATAGGAAAAACGGCAAGGGGGATGAATACTTTTGCAAGGCACTGTACATCCAGGGGAGGGTGTTGTCTGACTGACACTCTAGTCAGGTCAATGGGGTTTATTGGGATTTTGACAAAGCAGTGGGTGGGGAACAGAGGAGGCTGATGGGAGGAGCTATAGGAGGACGGGCTAATTGTAATGCCTGGAATGCAATCAATGGAATGGTATCAAACACATAAAAACAATGTGTTTTTTTCGGTTCCATTGATTCCATTCTGCATGCTGCCCAACAGTTCGGAACAGTTTGTGCATATATTATGACGCCATTTTGTGATGTTTTTGTTCGTTTTGGTCTTCGGCAAGGGTTCTTTCACCTGTTCGTGCACACCACACCAAAAAAAAAGCCAGTCTTCGCCACTTCGTCGGTGATTGGTCAACAGCAGGGATTCATCAATGAATTGTTTGTTGTCATTCAACGAGAAAGGCATATTTTTTGAATTCTTTGAATTGTCTCTCCGTGTCTCTCTTTCTCTATTATCTCTCTCTCTCTCTCTCTCTCTCTCTCGCTCTCTCTCTCTCTCTCTCTCTCTCTCTTTCTCTCCCTGTCTCTCTCCCTTTCTCTCTCTCGCTCTCCCTGTGTCCCTCCCTCCCTCTCTCTCTTTCTCTCTCTCCATTCTCTCTCTCTCTCTCTCACCCTGTCTCTCTCGCTCCTCTCTCTCTCTCTCTCGCTCCTCTCTCTCCCTGTCTCTCTCCCTTTCTCTCTCTCGCTCTCCCTGTGTCTCTCCCTCTCTCTCTTTCTATCTCTCCATTCTCTCTCCCTTACACACTCTCTCTCTCTCTCTCTCTATCTCTCTCTCTCTATCCCCCTTACCCTCTCTCTCTCTTTCTCTCACTCTTTCTTTTCTTTCTTTTTCTCTCTCTCCTTTTTTTTATCTCTCTCTCTCTCTCTCTCTAGCTCCTCTCCCTCCCTTACCCTTTCTCTCTCCCTTACCCTTTCTCTCGCTCTCGTTCTTCCTATCTCTCTCCCTGCCTCTCTCTCTCTCTCTCTCTCTCTCTCTCTCTCTCTCTTTCTCTTTCTATCTCTTGTTCTCACTTTCCCTTACCCTTGCTCTAGTTCTCCCTATCTCTCCCTATCTCTTTCCTTGCCTCTCTCTCGCTCGCTCTCGTTTTCTCTCTCTCGCTCTTCCTCTTTTTTTTCTCTTTCTCTTTCTCTCTCTCTCACTCTCTCTCTCCCTATCTCTCTCCCTATCTCTCTCTCTCTCACTCCTGCACTCGCACTAGCTCTCGCTCTCCCTGTCACTCTCTTTTTCTCTTTCTTTCTCTTTCTCTCAGTGTAAACATTCTGGCCAGGCCACAGCTCCCCTCAAGCTCTGACATCACGCTCCCCCTACAAGTCTCTGTTAACATTCTCAGTCTGTGATTAGAGAGATACACTTCCAGGGCCACCCACGCCCAACTAACACCACAGTCCTCCCCTACATAGAGTGTGATGTGTGTGTGTCCCACATTCAGCTTAAAACCATACATCACAAAACCACATGTAATCCCACACAGTGTGCTCTCAGGCTTTAAACAAATGTGTAATCACGTAGCTAGCTGTCGAGTCCAACTGGGAAACCAGACTGGGTTACTGTTGGGTCTAATGTGTAGGTGTGAGCCAGGTTGTAGGGTACATTTTGTGTTTTTTATTCCCTTCAGTCTGTGCATGGCTCTCATCACTATGATCAGACAGACTGTGCTAAATTGACGGCAGATAGATCATGTTTCTGACCAAACAGAATTGGGGTTGGGTTTGTTATAGCGGGACTTGAAAACTAAACTGTGTCAGAGTTAGAGACACACAGCACATTCATGTGAACTGACCTCAATTCAGTTAAGTTGCGTAATGTAATAAACATACTGTTACATGTATAATTATTTATGGTCTATTTTGTTTCCATTGGTGTGAATGAAAGACAAAAATACATTAAAAAAACATGTGATGACCCAGACAATGATCAATAAATAAATAATGTGAAAAGTTTGATAAGCACTTGAACCTTGTAGGGCCTGGACCCAGATTAAGTCCCCAACTGAAGTTATACCCAGAGCATAGCACAATGTTGTAGTTGTAATGTGTTTATCATGTCTGCACAGTATGGCCAAACCAGGGGAGTGTCACAATTATAGGAAGTATGCTCCCACTATGATTATCTCCCTCCCTCCTGCCAGGGCTGCTGAATACATTAGCAACTGACTGTCAGCAGTGTAAAGTAACTAAGTAAAAATACTTCTACACACTGTAGTATCCGTTGATCATGTAATGCTTACTTCCGAATGTTGTAGTATACTGTGTAGAATACTACACTACACACTAGTATCCCTTGATCACGTAGTGCTTGCTTTAGAATGTTTTGCTCAATTGGACTGCTAGCTAGCTTTACTGCTAGCTTTGTCAATGACATTTTTATTAGAATTTTCTGTACTTTGGGAGCTCATGCTGGCAATTTCCTCTGAGTTTCCCCCTCGATCATGTCGTGCTTACTATAGAATTTTGTAGTACACTTTAGAATACTATACTTCACAGTGTATCCCTTGATTGATTGATAAAAATATATATTTTTAAACATTTATGTCCATTGTTGTCCTAGTTCAAACATCATTACACATTTACAGCTAACCCACATGAACAAATACTATGGTCTAAATACTGTAGTATTACTATATTTATATACTATAGTAATCACTGTAGTTTTTTTGCAGACTTTACTGTAGTGTTCACTGTAGTGTTTTTGCGGACATGACTAGTATACTATAGTATTCACTGTAGTGTTTTTGCGGACTTTACTGTAGTATACTAGAGTATTCACTGTAGTGTTTTTGCGGACACGACTGTAGTATAGTGTAGTATTCACTGTAGTGTTTTTGCAGACTTTACTGTAGAATACTATAGTATTCACTGTAGGGTTTTTGCAGACATGACTGCAGTATACTATAGTATTCACTGTAGTGTTTTTGCAGACATGACTGTAGTATACTATAATATGTTGAACGTGGAATGAGGGAGAGCTCGGTTTGTTGTTTTGGAAAGTTTGTTGTTTTGAAAGTGTATTTAAACGTTTCTTAGTAGCTAGCTAACATTTGGTTTTGGATCCCGCAACGCAGTTGGCATCAGTTGCTGGGACTGCTACGCTCTGTCCAGTGATCCTGCCGACTAAGGCCGGGTCTGAGGAGCTATTTGGCGTAGCAGCTAGCCTAGCTGCTAGCTAGCTGCCTATTTTTTTTTTTTTTTTTTTTTTTTTTTTTTTCACCTTTATTTAACCAGGTAAACCAGTTGAGAACAAGTTCTCATTTACAACTGCGACCTGGCCAAGATAAAGCAAAGCAGTGCGATAAAAAAACAACAACACAGAGTTACATATGGGGTAAAACAAAACAAAGTCAAAAATACAGAAACAGAAATACATATATATACAGTGTGTGCAAATTTAGCAAGTTATGGAGGTAAGGCAATAAAATAGCTAGCAGGGTTCAAGCTAGCAGGGTTCTCTTGAGGGCTTCAATGCAGCCCGCGACGCAGTTAGCCATTGTGGCTGGGACCGCGGATTGTCCCGGGTTTGTGGCTGTCTAGATCCCTGCTGTTTGTTGTTCTTTTCAATCTTCCCTGTGACCTGCCCTGTCTGGAACTGTGAGGAGTAACAGCATAACCTACGTTGCTAGCTACCATGACAAAGACCAATGCCGGCGGGAGTACCGTTGAGGACAGTGGTGTCTCTCTATCACAAGTTAAGGATATTTTAAACGAACAAAAATAGTTCTACAAGCAGTTGTTACAACAACAAGAAAATAGCTCAAGTGTTTTGTCCAAATACTGGTGGAGTCAACAAAAAAAAGAATGGACGACCTGACCAGAGAGGTCCAGGACCTGAAGAAGAGTTTGCAGTTCTCCCAGGGTCAGCTCGATGAGTTGAAACAGGAGAAAGGCAAGATGACAGCAATCTGTAAGTCATTGAGAGAGGACATCAGTTCTGTGTGTGAATCCATGATAACAATGACAGATAAATCTCGGGGGACAATCAAGGAGGAACAACATGGTTGTGGACAGAATTGCATAATCTCCACATGAGTCCTGGATGGAGTCTGAGGACAAATTGAGAGAAATTATCTCGGAGAAATTGAAGATGGACCACAGGAAGATTGAGGTGGAGCACGCCCACACACAGGACTGGAAAACCCACCACCGGCCCAGGTGACAGGCCCAGGCCGATAGTGAACAAGTTCCTGAGGTTCAAGGACAAGGTAGCTGTTCTGGAAAGAGCCAAGAACTTGAGAGGAACGTATATCTTCCTCAACAAGAACTATCCTGAAGCTGTGCGCCAGTAGAGGAAAGAACTTATCCCAGCCATGAAAGCTGCCAGAGCATGTGGTGCTTTCATCCGCTATGACAGGCTCATTGTCCACCCTTCCTCCCAGAAGCCTGGAAGGGATGAGAGAGCCAAGCCTATGGGTTCGTAGCTTCAACCCCGCAGCATACATAAACACACACCAATTGATTAATGGACTGCTGAAGGTATATATTTTTTAATCTTGCTTTGTTTGATCTTTTCCATATTATGTCTATCTCTGATAAGCTACCCAGGAAAGGGCTGAAAATAGCCCATATTAATACATGTAGCCTTAGAAATAAGGTTAATGAAATCAATAACTTGCTAACATCAGATAACATTCATATATTAGCCATTTCTGAGACTCACTTAGATAATTCATTTGATGATACAGCAGTAGCAATACAAGGATATAACATCTATAGAAGAGACAGAAATGCTTATGGGGCGGTGTTGCTGTATATATTCAGAGCCATATCCCTGTAATGCTTAGAGAAGATCTTATGTCAAGTGTTATTGAAGTGTTGTGGTTGCAGGTTCACTTGGCACATCTAAAGCCTTTTCTTTTGGGGTGTTGCTATAGGCCACCAAGTGCTAACAGTCAGTATCTAAATAATATGCGTGAAATGCTTGATAGTGTATGTGATGTAAACAAAGAGGTCTACTTTCTTGGGGACCTGAATATTGACTGGTTTTCATTATGCTGTCCGCTCAAGAGGAAGCTTCTCACTGTAACCAGTGCCTGTAATCTGGTACAGGTTATTAATCAACCTACCAGGGTGTTTTATAAACACTACAGGAACAAGATCATCCACATGTATTGATCACATTTTTTACTAATACTGTAGAACTTTGTTCTAAAGCTGTATCCGTACCCATTGGATGCAGTGATCACAATATAGTGGCTATATCCAGGAAAGCCAAAGTTCCAAAAGCTGGGCCTAAAATAGTGTATAAGAGATCATACAAATATTGTTGGTCTGATGTGATTAATAAGGAGAATCCAGATGCTGCACTTGACGAATTTATTTAATTGCTTCTTCCAATTATTGAGAAACATGCACATGTTAAGAAACTGACTGTTAGAACTGTTAAGGCTCCATGGATTGATGAGGAATTGAAAAACTGTATGGTTGAAAGAGATGGGGCAAAAGGAGTGGCTAATAAGTCTGTTTGCCCATCTGACTGGCTGACTTACTGCAAATTGAGAAATTATGTGAATAAACTCAACAAAAAGAAGAAGCCAAGATCAATGATATGAAGAGTGATGTAAAAAAAAACTTTGTACTTTAAATGAAATTATGGGCAGAAAGACAAATTCAACTCCATCTTTCATTGAATCAGATGGCTTATTCATCACAAAATCATTTGATGTTGCCAATTATTTTTATGATTACTTCATTGGCAAAGTGGGCAAACTTAGGCAGGAAATGCCAACAACGAACAGAGAGCCATCCTATTCATGCATAAAAAAAACAAATAATGAAAGAAAAGCATTGCAAGTTTGAATTTTGTAAAGTTAGTGTGGGACAAGTGTCTAATCTAATCTGAGTCTAGAGGAAAGTCGTTATCCTCAGGCCTGGAGGGAAGCAAAAGTAATTACGTTACCCAAGAGTGGTAAAGCGGCCTTTACTGGTTCTAACGGCAGAATTATCAGTTTGCTGCCAGCTCTTAGCAAACTGTTGGAAAAAATTGTGTTTGACCAAATACAATGCTATTTCTCTGTAAACAAATTAACAACAAACTTTCAGCATGCTTATAGAGAAGGGCACTCAACATGTACTGCACTGACACAAATGACTGATGATTGCTTGAAAGAAATTGATAATAAGAAGATTGTGGGAGCTGTACAGTTAGATTTCATTGCAGCCTTTGATATTATTGACCATAACCTGTTGTAGAAAAACGTATGTGTTTTGGCTTTTCAACCTCTGCCATATCATGGATTCAGAGCTATCTATTAGAACTCAGAGGGTTTTCTATAATGGAAGCTTCTCTAACGTCAAACATGTAAAGTGTGGTGTACCGCAGGGCAGCTCTCTAGGCCCTCTACTCTTTTCTATTTTTACCAATGACCTGCCACCGGCATTAAACAAAGCATGTGTGTCCATGTATGCTGATGAGTCAACCATATACGCATCAGCAACCACAGCTAATGAAGTCACTGAAACCCTTAACAAAGAGTTTCAGTCCGTTTTGGAATGGGTGGCCAGTAATAAACTGGTCCTGAACATCTCTAAAACTAAGAGCATTGTATTTGGTACAAATCAGTTCTAGACCTCTGCTGAATCTAGTAATGCATGGTGTGGCTGTTGAACAAGTTAAGGAGACTAAATTACTTGGTGTTACCTTAGATTGTAAACTGTCATGGTCGAAACATATAGATTCAATGGCTGTAAAGATGGGGATAGGTCTGTCTGTAATAAAGAGATGCTCTGCTTTTTTGACACCACACTCCAAAAAGCACCTCCTGCAGGCTAGTTTTGTCTTATCTTGATTATTGTCCAGTCGTGTGGTCGAGTGCTGCAAGGAAAGACCTAGTTAAGCTGCAGCTGGCCCAGAACAGAGTGGCGCGTCTTGCTCTTCATTGTAATCAGAGGGCTGATATAAATACTATGCATGCCAGTCTCTCTTGGCTAAGAGTTGAGGAGAGACTGACTGCATCACTTCTTCTTTTTATAAGAAACATTAATGTGTTGAAAATCCCAAATTGTTTGCGTAGTCAACATAAACACAGCTCTGACACACACACTTACCCCACCATACATGCCACCAGGGGTCTTTTCACAGTCCCCAAATTCATAACAAATTCAAGAAAGTGTATCGTATTATATAGAGCCATTATTGGTACTCCGTTCCATCTCATATTCCTCAAATGAACAACAAACCTGTTTTCAAAAAACAGCAACACCTCACGGCACAACGCCTCTCCCCTATTTGACCTAGATAGTTTGTGTGTATGTATTGATATGTAGGCTACGTGTGCCTTTTTTTGAAAAATCAATGTAGTCCTATCCTTGTTTTGTTCTTGTCTATTCATGTTCTGTATGATGTCATGTTTCATGTATTATGTGGACCTCAGGACGAGTAGCTGCTGCTTTTGCAACAGCTAATGGGGTTCCTAATAAAATACCAAATAGTATTCACTGTAGTGTTTTTGCAGACATGACTGTAGTATTCACTGTAGGCTTTTTGCGGACTTTACTGTAATATATTGTGACTAGGGTTAGCTAAAATGGCACAACAGACTATGCCAGTTAGTGTTAAATGAGGGGAACACCTCAAACATAACATTAGACATACATGTTCATGACAGGCCACCTATTGAGTTGAGTCAACAGTTCTGAGCAAAGGGAAACAGTACATAGGTAGCTAAAGAAAATGAAACGTTTATTAAAGCTTAGAGGATTAGGTTTGCTTGTGACACATAACACATTAACACCAAAATGACTTCTTAGATATGTTACTTCCACTAGATAGCTTTCTGAAATACAACAGTGCTTTCACAGAAATTCAGCTGACCAAGTTGACAAGATGACCAAAAACAGTGCCAAACAAGTCTGTACTTCTGATGGTAGAAATTAACAGTTAACCACTGCATATACATTACCGTTCAAAAGTTTGGGGTCACTTAGAAATGTCCTTGTTTTCGAAAGAAAAGCAATTTTTTAGTCGATTAAAACAACATCAAATTGATCATAAATACAGTGTAGACACTGTTAATGTTGTAAATGGCTATTGTAGCTGGAAACGTCTGAATTGTAATGGAATACCTACATAGGTGCACAGAGGCCCATTATCAGCATCCATCAGTCCTGTGTTCCAATGGCATGTTGTGTTTGCTAATCCAAGTTTATAATTTTAAAAAGCTAATTGATCATTAGAAAACCCTTTTGCAATTATGTTAGCACAGCTGAAAACTGTTGTGCTGATTAAAGAAGCAATAAAACTGGCCTTCTTGAGACTAGTTGAGTATCTGGAACATCAGCAATTGTGGGTTCGAATACAGGCTCAAAATGGACAGAAACAAAGAACTTTCTTCTGACCCGGGCAGCGGGTAGCTTAGTGGTTAAGAGCGGTGTGCCAGTAACCGAAAGGTTGCTGGTTCTAATCCCCGAGCCGACTAGGTGAAAAATCTGTCGATGTGCCCTTGAGCAAGGCACTTAACCCTAATTGCTCCTGTAAGTCGCTCTGGATAAGAGCGTCTGCTAAATGACGTAAATGTATATTCTTGTTCTGAGAAATTAAGGCTATTGCCAAGAAACTGATGCCTTTAGCATTTCACAGCTATTAGCGGCCGATATCAACTATACAAAGCAAACAATGGTGAGGGAGTCCTCTTCTTATCCTTTTCTATAAGATAAAAGGCTTGTACTCACATTTCAATGACACATACTGGTTGTTGTTTGTGAGAGTTGTTTGTCGTGCTCAAACTAGTGATGATACATTTGATACTAGAGATTTGAGGTATGCGTCAAAATCGCTAAGGAGCTAACTTCAAAGCAGTGTGCTGATGCGTGTATCACTTTATCAGAAGTACGTCATCAATGACGTCCAAAGCTTTGTTTTATCCCACCGATTTCACTGTGGTTCCGGTGCTTTCTTTGATTCCAAGCTGCTTTCAAACACTGACCTCTATTGGACACCGTACTTACAAATATAGTTAGGATTTTGTACGTTTAGTTTCACCTGACCGGTAGCTTAGCAGGTAGAGTAGGAAACTATGGAACATTCAGAAACTTCAAGGTAAGAGCTCGAATCCTGTTGAAGGCACACTATTTAGAAAATTGTTTTATGTGAAACCACACTTTCTGCACTGTTGTTCAAATTATTTGTTTTATTTAGTATAGTATAAGCTTCTTTTTTAAGCATCCTAAATAATGCTATATATTCTGTTTTTGAAAAAAGGGAAGCATGACGTAGACCTGGTATTCCAACTGATTATAAGCTACTAAAGCCAACGACTTACCGCTGCGCCACAGAGTTGTGATGTAAGCAGTGGAGAAAAAATTAATGTCTATCTGATAATCACGAGCTGATATTTATTGTTGACCAGCAGATATCACTAATGTGCATTGTGAACTGATAATGAAGCTCAGAGTAATGAACCGTTTTTCGGCACAGAAAGCCTTGGTTTCCCATCACTAGCTCAAACATTCAGCTCTGTCTGGGTGAAGGACCCGGATTGAAACTGCCCATATTGTCACACCCTGGCTCTGGGACTCTATATGTTGAGCCAGGGTGTGTATATTCTATGTTTTGTATTTCTGTGTTGGCCAGAGTGGTTCCCAATCAGAGGCAACGAGTGTCAGCTGTTGCTGGTTGTCTCTGATTGGGAGCCATATTTATAGAGGCTGTTTTCCCACAATAGTTGTGGGATCTTGTTCCAGTTGGTTTGTTCCGTTTGGTCTGTACCGTAGGACTGCACGTATCGTTTTTGTTTTGTTTGAGTGTTTACTCTCATTAAATAAAGTATGTTCGTTCATCACGCTGCGCCTTGGTCCACTCTCTCTAACGATCGTGACAGAAGATCCCACCATACCAGGACCAAGCAGCGTGTCCAGGAGCAGGCGGCCTGGACATGGGAGGAAGCGCTGGGAAAGGAGCTGGAGAGGTTGGCGATGGCCCAGGTGGGCAAATCGTGGTCCTGGGAGGACATGCTCGGGGGCAAAGGGCCATGGGCTAAGATTAAGGCCCTGGCGAGAGAGGAGCAACGGCGTCAACAGTGTCGTCGTCGGACGGACAAGAGGCAACCCCAGAAAATTTTTAGGGGGGGGCACACGGCATGGGCGACTGGGCAGCAGGAGGCTGCCACAGGGCGTAATGGGAGACGAGGAGAGAAGGCCACCGGGTTACGGGAGCCATTGGTGAGAGGAGGGAAGGAAGTTGTAGAGGCACGGCGAGAGGTACTGAGGTGTATTGCCAGTCCGGTCCGGCCCGTTCCTGATCCCCATTTAAGGCCAGTGGTGTGTGTTCCCAGTACGGTCCGGCCTGTTCCTGTTCCTCGCACCAAGCCTACGGTTCGCGTCGCCAGCCCGGCCCGGCCTGTTCCTGCTCCTCGCACCAAGCCTCCGGTGCGCATCGCCAGCCCAGCCCGGCCGTTCCTGCTCCACGCACCAAGCCAGGGGTGCGAGTCGTCAGCCCGGTCCGGCCCGTTCCTGCTCCACGCACCAAGCCAGGGGTGCGAGTCGTCAGCCCGGTCCGGCCCGTTCCTGCTCCACGCACCAAGCCAGGGGTGCGAGTCGTCAGCCCGGTCCGGCCCGTTCCTGCTCCACGCACCAAGCCAGGGGTGCGAGTCGTCAGCCCGGTCCGGCCTGTTCCTGCTCCACGCACCAAGCCAGGGGTGCGAGTCGTCAGCCCGGTCCGGCCCGTTCCTGCTCCACGTACCAAGCCAGGGGTGCGCGTCGTCAGCCCGGTCCGGCCCGTTCCTGCTCCACGCACCAAGCCAGGGGTGCGCATCGTCAGCCCGGTCCGGCCCGTTTCTGCTCCACACCGGAGATGAAGCTATCCGCTCCTACGATGTCCAGTTTAGCTCCAGCCAGCGGGGCCAGACCGGACCAGGGGTGCTACGGGGGGATTATTGGAGGGTGGTGGTCAAGCCCGGAGCCGGAACCGCCTCCGAGGAGGAATGCCCACCCAGCCCTCCCCTGGTTTGTTTATGTTTAGGCGCGGTCGCAGTCCGCGCCTTTAGGGGGGGGGGGGGGGGGGGGGGGGGGGTACTGTCACACCCTGGCTCTTGGACTCTATATGTTGAGCCAGGGTGTGTATATTCTATGTTTTGTATTTCTGTGTTGGCCAGAGTGGTTCCCAATCAGAGGCAACGAGTGTCAGCTGTTGCTGGTTGTCTCTGATTGGGAGCCATATTTATAGAGGCTGTTTTCCCACAATAGTTGTGGGATCTTGTTCCAGTTGGTTTGTTCCGTTTGGTCTGTACCGTAGGACTGCACGTATCGTTTGTTGTTTTGTTCGAGTGTTTACTCTCATTAAATAAAGTATGTTCGTTCATCACGCTGCGCCTTGGTCCACTCTCTCTAACGATCGTGACACATATAAATACCTTGCCATAGAGTTATATAGTGCCCTCCATCCCCACATGAGCATAGAGATGGGTAGAGGGCACACCTGTCATGAATGCCCTCCCCCGCATCCACGTCACCGAGCAGGAAATTCTGTACAAAGATTAAAAACCAACTGGGAGTTTCTTTTGTCTTTAACAGTATAAATCCTCAGCAATCATCAGACAACCAATAATACATACCCAGATAGTGGCTTGCTCTACTCAGACAATCATAAATATGCTAGGTATTTGAAATTATCCTCTTTGATGATATGATATGTGACTTGAAGTCCTAAGTATTCATGATTGTCTGAGTAGAGCAAGCCACTATCTGGGTATGTATTATTAGTTGTCTGATCTGTATTATTAGTTGTCTGATCTGTATTATTAGTTGTCTGATTTGCATTATTAGTTGTCTGATCTGTATTATTGGTTGTCTGATCTGTATTATTGGTTGTCTGATCTGTATTATTAGTTGTCTGATATGTATTATTGGTTGTCTGATCTGTATTATTGGTTGTCTGAACTGTATTATTAGTTGTCTGATATGTATTATTAGTTGTCTGATCTGTATTATTGGTTGTCTGATCTGTATTATTAGTTGTCTGATCTGTATTATTAGTTGTCTGATCTGTATTAGTAGTTGTCTGATCTGTATTATTAGTTGTCTGATCTGTATTATTGGTTGTCTGATCTGTATTATTAGTTGTCTGATCTGTATTATTAGTTGTCTGATCTGTATTATTGGTTGTCTGATCTGTATTATTAGTTGTCTGATCTGTATTATTAGTTGTCTGATCTGTATTATTAGTTGTCTGATCTGTATTATTAGTTGTCTTATCTGTATTATTGGTTGTCTGATCTGTATTATTAGTTGTCTGATCTGTATTATTGGTTGTCTGATCTGTATTATTGATTGTCTGATCTGTATTATTGATTGTCTGATCTGTATTATTAGTTGTCTGATCTGTATTATTAGTTGTCTGATCTGTATTATTGGTTGTCTGATCTGTATTATTAGTTGTCTGATCTGTATTATTGGTTGTCTGATCTGTATTATTGATTGTCTGATCTGTATTATTAGTTGTCTGATCTGTATTATTGGTTGTCTGATCTGGCGAACCCACTAAACACAAATTCATTTAAAAATGATGTGTGAGTGTTGTAGTCTGCCCCTGACTATCTGTAAATAAAATGCAAATAAATAATAAACTAGAAAATCGTGCCATCTGGTTTGCTTAATATAAGGAATTTGAAATGATTTATAGCATTTACTTTTACTTAAGATACTTAAGTATATTTAAAACCAAATACTTTTAGACTTTAACTCAAGTAGTATTTTGCTGGCTGACTTTCTATTTTACTTGAGTAATTTTCTATTAAGGTATCTTCACTTTTAAGCAAGTTTGACAATTGGGTACTTTTTCCACCACTGCTGACTGTACAAATCTCATCATCTGCTTCATCCTATGTTTCTCTCTCTCTCTCTCTCTCTCTCTCTCTCTCTCTCTCTCTCTCTCTCTCTCTTTCTTTCTCTTTCTCTCTCTAATGTTTGAAGAATAAACAAGGGAGAGTCTGTCTTGTTTGATTGCATGGGTGCCCATTATGAGTATATTTTTCCATATCTTTGTGGATGTTTGGCTTTTCCCAAAACAACAGAACCTCCTATATGTTTTGATATGGTTTTGTTTTGGTATCCATTACTGGTCAGGAGAATAGCCCTTTACATCACAGTGGATCAGTCATGAGACAACCGGAGATATAGTACATGTTTGTGTTGTGTCAGTATGTACTGTATTACTCGCTCTCTCAGATTTGACCTAGTTCCTCTGCCTCTGCCCACATGTCTCAGAGAGAGAGAGAGAGAGAGAGAGAGAGAGAGAGAGAGAGAGAGAGAGAGAGAGAGAGAGAGAGAGAGAGAGAGAGAGAGAGAGAGAGATAGAGATAGAGAGAGAGAGAAAAAAAATATAGAGACTTTCCTTCGCTTTGGCCCTCCTGCTGAGAAACAGCTGATGAGATGAAAACCCAGGGGGAAGAGAGGAGGAGAGGGGAGATAAGGAGAGCATGAGGAATACACACAACCAGGTGGAGGAGAATTCATGTTGCACACAGACCTTTGGTAGAAGGTCATAGAGAGGAAAAATACAAAAATAAATGTTTGGAATAAATACAAACATTATTTACAAGACTTCACACATTATGTACCTTTTGTTTACAACTACTGATCATTTAAGGTGTATGAACCATCTTCCAGTGCCCACCCAGGGCTTTCCCTTACTTCAGAAGGCCATATAGAGTCATAGATAGCTACTGTATGTGGGCCATGTGGGTAGATGATAGATCTGCATCTCAAGTGAGCTAATGTCTGTTACCAGGCTGTTTTTGTCAGGCAGGCAGGCTGATGGACTGGCGGATCGACGTGAATAAAGTTCCATTGAGAATCAGGTTACAGTATGTTACTGTATGTAGACCTCGTCTTGATTTCACTCTCACATGCCACCCGCAGAATAGATACTTTAACACCTCCCATGCACACACACACACACAAACATGCACGCTGCACCCACGACCACACCGCCATGCACGGATGCACACACTGAGTTGCTGATCCAAATAGGACCATCAACAGTCAGCCGTAGAAATACCACTGTTTTTTCCATCCTTTGGAACTTCCCCATCTATCAGCCACTGTCAGGGAATGTATGTTTACCTACATTTGTAGCCAAAAGAGAAAAGTCAACATTAAGATATGCTCTTAAATATGCACTTACATCTTTTTGTGGACACAAAGATGTTTTGGAAATAAAACATGCTGTGACTTTCTAACAACAAATGCAATTGAACCATTGTGAGACAAATATGCACGTTGGTATATTATTGCAGGCTTTGACACGTTCCAGAAACTCTAAGTAAATACCTGCTCATGTCTGCACCATAGAATAAACCATGTTGCTACCCTTATGTTTGTATGATACTGGTCCTTTTATTATTTAGAAATATTAATAATACTTCTAGTAGCTACACATTATCCCTCTGACCACAGGACCTACTGTGAATTCTCATTGGAGGATTTGACCTCATTTGTACTCTGGTACTGTTTGCTGTAAAGCTCTGCCAGTGAGAATTCCCAGTGTGTGTGCGTGTGTTTGTGTTTGTGTGTGTGTGTGTGTGTGTGTGTGTTTATGTGTGTGTGTGTGTGTGTGTGTGTGTGTGTGTGTGTGTGTGTGTGTGTGTGTGTGTGTGTGTGTGTGTGTGTGTGTGTGCGTGCGTGCGTGTGAGTGTCAGTGAAACTCCTGCCTCTCTGCCATCCTCACAGTCTGGGTGATGGGTGTGACATGTCGATGCGCCAGGCAGTCGCTGCCACACACACTTACACACTTACACACACACACACAAAAAAACACCCGTCTGGTATTTCAGTGAGGACCCAGGTACAGACTCAGATAGACAGAGCCATCCAGTGTCAACAGCAACCACCGCCAACTACCGCTCTCTCGCTCTGTATGTGTGTGTGTGTGTCTTTGGTTTTACAATCCTTGTGGGGACCAGAAGTCCTCACAAGGTTAGTAAAACAAGGAAAAAATGTGGACAAGTGGGGACATTTCAAAGGTCCCCACAAGGAAAAAGGCTATTTTAGGCTTAGGGGTTAGGTTTAGGGTTACAATTGGGGTTAGGGTTACAATTCGAGTTAGGGGTTAGTGTTAGGAGTTAGGGTTAGGTTTAGGTTAAGGGTTAATGGTTAGGGGTTAGGGAAAATAGGTTTTTTAATTGGAATCAATTGTTTGGTCCCCACAAGGATAGTAAAACAAGTGTGTGTGTGTGTGTGTGTGTGTGTGTGTGTGTGTGTGTGTGTGTGTGTGTGTGTGTGTGTGTGTGTGTGTGTGTGTGTGTGTGTGTGTGTGTGTAGAGATGGTGGATACAGTGGCGGAGGGGAGAATCATAACATCTCAGATTCAGCTTTTTTCACATTCCCTGAAACACAGAAAAGGCCAATAGTTCAGAGCTGTAGAGCAGGTCTGAATTATTACATTTTCCAAACAGCATCACTGCATCCACATGTAACATTTAGTAACCAGGTCAACAGAATGACATACATCAGGAAGGTGAGAAGGACAGTAGAGGCTTGGCTAAGCTCAGATGTGTGAAAAGGTTACTATAGTCCAGAACCAGTGTTCGTCACTGGAAGCCTCTGGCTGTGTCCAAATGGCACCATATTCTCTGGTCAAAAGTAATGCGCTACATAGGGAATAGGATGCCATTCGGGGCGCAGCCTCTGTATGTGTCAGGAGTGAGAAGAACTCTGCAACACATTTCCTCTGGTCTGACTGACTTCCTGTCTCCGTGCCACTCTCCTTCCTCCCATTCAACTAAGTTCTTTATTTTCAGGCCAGGTCATTGTGTTCCAGAGACCAGTCTGACCACCGTTTTCAGACACTCTGTAGAGTAGTGGACAGGACAGTGGACAGTGTAAATCTAAAATGTCTGCAGCATTGAAGGTCCCCAAGAACACAGCGGCAGGGACTAGGAGACTAGTCAGGCAAAGATGAACGGAGCAAAGTACGGCGAGATCCTTGATGAAAACCTGCTCCAAGAGCGCTCAGGACCTCAGACTGGGGCGAAGGTTCACTTTCCAACAGGACAACGACCCTAAGCACACAGCGAAGACAACCTGTTTTTGCTTTGACATGGGGTATTGTGTGTAGATTGCTGAGGATTTGTATTTATTTAATCCATTTTAAAATAAGGCTGTAATGTAACAAGGGGTCTGAATACTTTCTGAAGGCACTGAATGTGACGAGTCAAAGGAGTTAGTGCAAAGAGGGTCAAATGCAGATAGTCCAGGTAGCTATTTGGTTAACTATTTAGTAGTCTTATGGCTTGGGGGTAGAAGCTGTTCAGGGTCCTGATGGTTCCAGCCTTGGTGCATCGGTAACTCTTGCCGTGCGGTAGCAGAGAGAACAGTCAATGACTTGTATGGCTGGAGTCTTTGACAATTTAGGGCCTTCCTCTGACACCACCTGGTATATAGGTCCTGGATGGCAGGGAGCTCGGCCCCAGTGATGTACCCTCTGTAGTGCCTTACGGTCGGATGCCAAGCAGTTCCCATACCAAGCGGTGATGCAGCCAGTGGTGCAGCTGTATAACGTTTTGAGGATCTGAGGGCCCATGCCAAATCTTTTCAGCCTCCTGAAGGGGAAGAGGTGTTGTTATGCTTTCTTCACGACTGTGTTGGTGTGTGTGGACCATGTTTATTCCTTAGTGATGTGGACACCGAGGAACTTGAAGCTCTGGACCCGCTCCACTACAGCCCTGTATATGTGGATTTGTATTTATTAAGGATCCCCATTTGCTGCTGCCAAGGCAGCAGCTACTCTTCCTGGGGCCAAGCAACATTAAGGCAGTCATATAAAATAACATTTCATAACACTTTTCACAACACATTAAGTGTGTGCCCTCTGTCCACTACTCTACTACCACATATCTCCAATACAAAACCCCATGTGTACGTGTGTGTAGAGTGCGTGTGTTAGTATGTGTATGTGTATGCGTGTGTCTGTGCCTGTGTTTGTGTCTCTTCACAGTCCCTGCTGTTCCATAAGGTGTATTTTTATCAGTTTATTAAATCTCATTCTACTGCTTGCATCAGTTCCTTGATGTGGAATAGAGATCCATGTAGTCATGGTTCAATGTATTACTGTGCGCCTCCCATAGTCTGTTCTGGACTTGGGGATTGGGAAGAGACCTCTGGTGGCATGTCTTGTGGAGTATGCATGGGTGTCCGAGCTGTGTGCTAGTAGTTTAAACAGACAGCTCAGTGCATTCAGCATGTCAATACTTCTTAGAAGAACAAGTAGTGATGAATTAAATCTCTCCTCTACTTTGAGCCATGAGAGATTGACATACATATTATTAATGTTAGCTCTCTGTGTACAATTTTTTCTAAGTCCTTCTTTGTGGCACCTGACCACACGACTTGACAGGTGCGACAAAACTAGGGCCTGTAGGACCTTGTTGATAGTGTTGTTAAGAAAGCAGAACAACAATTTATTATGGACAGACTTCTCCCTATCTTAGCTACTGTTGCATCAACATGATTTGACAGTTTACAATCCAGGGTTACTCCAAGCAGTTTAGTCACCTCAACTTGCTCAATTTCCACATTATTCACTACAAGATTTAGTTGAGGTTCAAGGTTTAGTGAATGATTTGTCCCAAATACAATGCTTTTAGTTCTTGAAATATTTAGGACTAACTTATTTCTTGACACCCATTCTGAAACTGACTGCAACTCGTTGTTAAGTGTTGCAGTAATTTCACTTGCTGTAGTAGCTGACGGGTATACTGTTGTGTCATCCGCATACATAGACACACTGGCTTTACTCAAAGCCAGTGGCACGTCCTTCGTAAAGATTGAAAAAAGTAAAGGGCCTAGATAGCTGCCATGGGGTATTCCTGATTCTACCTGGATTATATTGGAGAGACTTCCATTAAAGAACACCATCTGTGTTGTATTAGACAACTCTTTATCCACAATATAGCAGGGGGTGTAGCAGCAGACTTTGATCAATAATGTCAAAAGCCGCACTGAAGTCTAACAAAACAACTCCCACAATCTTTTTATCATCAATTTCTCTCAGCCAATCATCAGACATTTGTGTAAGTGCCGTGCATGTTGAATGTCCTTCCCTAGAAGTGTGCTGAAAGTCTGTTGTCAATTTGTTTACTGTAAAATAGCATTGTATCTGGTCAAACAAAAGTTTACCATGGGTTGGTAACAAGCTGATTGGTCGGCTATTTGCGCTAGTAAAGGGGGCTTTACTATTCTTGGGTAGCGGAATGACTTTCGCTTCCCTCCAGGCCTGAGGGCACACACTTTCTTGTAGGCTTAGATTGAAGATATGGCAAATAGGAGTGTCAATATCATCTGCTATTATCCTTAGTAATTCTCCTTCCAAGTTGGATGGGGGCGTGCTCGGCCCTCAGTTTCCTGTGGTCCACGTTCAGCTCCATTGTCTTGCTGACTTTGAGGGAGAGGTTGTTGTCCTAGCCCCACACTGCCAGGTCACTGACCTGTCATTGTTGTCGGTGATCAGGCCAACCACGTCAGCAAACTTAATGATGGTGTTGGAGTTGTGTGTGGCCACGCAGTCATTGGTGAACAAGAATGTGTAGTGGACAGGGCAGTGGGTTGGTGTTAAGTTTGAGTAGAGGTCCATATTGTGACAGAGGTCCTTGAAGGGCTGGGCATTTTTTTATGGAGCAGTATTGGTGAGTAGAGGTCCAGGCAGTGGTTCACCAGTTGAAATGGTAGGTGTGTAAAGTGTAAAGTCAGAGTAACAGGGGAGTGGTCAGCTCAACATTGTGGCGTAGTTGGCAAGACAGTGGATTGGTGCTAAGGACCCATTGTGGGGCAGAGGTCAGTACAATTGTAATGTTGCAGTCCCTGAAGAGCTGGCAATTGGAGCAGCATAGTGTACAAGAGGCGAAGGCAGAGGGCGGTTCACCTGGGGGTCGATGCCGACCAGAGTTAAGCGCTTTTTTTTTTTAGATAGCACCTTTTTTCTAAGAGTGTATGCATATTCTGACCTTGAACTTAAGCATGATTATAGCATGCTATTCACCCGCTATTCGTTTGGGGTGGAGATCTAAGAAATGAAGGTGTGGCGGAGGTGTGTCTACAGATACATCGTATTCTGACCTTGACTTAATTCCCTAATAATTCCACAAACTTTATGGAAACCATGAATAAGGTCGAGCGAACATGCCGGTTCCAAGTGGAAAAAGCATCTACTTTATTTTATTAGATAGAAATAACAGCATTCTCCATGCACTGTAATTTATAAATTGATAAGAGCTATTGATAAGAGCTAGATTAATGAGCAATCTGTTTGGAGAATGGGATTGTAAATACACATAGCAATTGTTTTAGATTATTTTTCCTTATGATCCCTGCAGACAAATGTGCAGCCAATTATATGGAAACAAATTAAAAATCATATCAACATGACTTGTATTGTGACTCCTTTTCCACAGTAAAGTAGGCTATAAATAGCTGTGCCATTATTCAGAATTTAAATTGAGTGCCCTCATAATTAGTTTGGATGAAATTCAGAGACCCAAGCTATAGGCTTCTGTAGGGCTGAACCTGCAGAGTTGATGAATGTGCTGTAGAATGTTTTAATTATATACCTGGGCTTTTCTCCGTTTTATTTAACAATTTGCATCATGTTAAATATTTGCCTACTATTGGGAATCACCATCAGTAATACCCACATACATCTATAACTGTCACTTCAGTGTTTAGTTTTCTTCAATTTGTAGCTTACATATTGCATCATTCCATTCCATTCCATTTACCTTTTTTTTCCTCTGTCACTTCTAGCATTAGTGGATCATATTAGGCTAACGTTGTGCAATAACTTCAGACATGTAGCTTATTTGAATCATTATGGAACTCGTAGCAGGTTAAACCTGGAGCCTGGTGCACGGTTCACGACGACTGGACCGTTGTCATACAGTTCCATGATTAGTGAGCATTAGGGTAGATTTATAGGACTGTTGTTCAACCCTCATTGTACACTTTTTTCCACCTTCCAATATTTCATGGATTGAACTTGAATATGACAACTTTTAGGATGAATCAAACCACTGTATTTTTGATTCATCAATAAATTTAGCGTGTAAAGGCCCTCCAAACCAGTATTTTTATGATTCATACTTTCCTAACCCTAAAATTTGCCTAAATAATAGTATTTTTTCATCCACCAGTTGTTGCTGAAATGGAGACGAATATGCATATATTTAGATGGCTTTCTTTCATTGATCCCTATATTGGGGGTGGCTTAAGATATATGTACTGAAAACCCTATTGAATGAAAACTCCACGAGAAAATCTGCTAGCCAGCAAGTGGGAGGGTTTTCAGCAGTTGAATTAAATGTATTCAGCGCGCAAGGGAACCAGGCCTGCAAAGCCTGTTATGCACCTGCATGAGGTAAGTCTGAATACCAACTACTGAGAAGTGCGTAGGAAGGGCGTGTATAAGAAAGGCGTACATTTCCTAAGTCTGAATGAGGCCCCCGGAGAATATCTCTAAGGGAAAGACCGCTTTGTGGTATAAGCATAGACATACACATGCTGTGTGGCGTGTGAGCATGGCGTGTATGTGGGTGGGAACTGCCATCTTTTTGGAGATATTAATGTATCTTATTTCCACCTGGAGAAATTGATCCTCAGACAGACATGCTTTCAGAAGGCAACGAGTCCAGGGTGAAGGCCTGTAGGTGAAAGGTCAGTGTGTAGAGATAGTTGATCTATTTATCTACAGTTTACCTCATTTTTGTTTTGCTTTGTCTCTATGGGTCAGTGTGTGTTTGATGACTCCAAATTATCTTTACTTTGATTGTTTAATTTAATAGCCTCATAAAAAATAAACAACAAACAGTTTACTTTATTTCGACTTCGGTTCCCTTGAGCTGACATCCAAACTTGACATCCAAACATCAAAGTGGTGGTGGTGACAAAAGTGCATTGTTGTTCTCTCAAACACAAGGCCCCAGATTGGGCTAATGAGCTTGGTGGGGTACGATATGAGACGATACACTTGGCTTTGAGTATCTGATGACTTCAAACAGGATTCTTCCCAATGCCAATAGTTTCTCTCCCCACCTCTCTCCTCTCTCAGAACAAGGACAGCTCAGATGCACCATCGTATTTGATCTGTAAATGGATGACACAGTTAATGCAACAGTGATCATTTCCTTAATTCATTTATTATCTGTATTATTATCTCTGCCTCACACAGAGAAAGTGCTGATTAATAATGATCACACTTAGGCTTCACATGATCCAGTATATGTTGAGAGAAGTCAGAAAACGCTTGTGTGTGAGGTGTTTGTAATAAGAAGAGGAAAACAAAATCAGCTTTCCTTTTTGCCTCTCTGTGATTAAATGAGCACATTCCTCCCTCTCACTATCCTTTCTTTACTTTTTTTGCTCACTCTATCCTTTCTTTCGGGGATACCTTATCAAGTTTCCTGACCTGATTCTGGTCGTAGAATGAAGAACTCACTGGGATAAAATCTCTTCTTTGAGAGAGACCTGGTATAGGGCTGGATTCAATCCGTGTCGCCTAAGCATCACATATTCTTATTTTGTATTATTTCTTCTTGTTGTTGCATTGTCGAGAAGGAACCTGCAAGTAAGCATTTCGTTGGACAATGTATATATACCATGCGTATCCCGTAATAAAACTTGAAGCGTATACCGCGATTGAAAGACAAAGCAACGTTTGCAGAGACTGCTGCATTCACAGTAAATGCTGCATATGTTGGCTCAATCGGAAATTACCTTTACATTTTAACACGGATCTTCCGCAATATTTCTGCGATATGGATTGAATCCATCCCTTAGACTCTATAAAAGAGGTGGGGTGATGTAAACACAAACAAAACCCCAACAGGAGCAGAGTGAAATGACATTTGGAATTCAGAATTGAAAGATAAAGAGAAGAAAATTGACTTGAGAAATTGAACTTACATATTCCTACAGCATGTTTGTGGGATGGTATTTTATTACTATATTCCTAAATAGCTGACTTGGGGAGAAACTGTAAAAAGATGTGTAAAGGGGGATATATTAATCAGGTTAGATAAACGACCTGGTGATATGCTAATAGGGGCCTGGACTTGAACTGAAGAGGAGGAATGATGTTGCCATGAACAGATGAACAGATGGAGCCATTTCCTAGATGTATTTATGGAGAAGTAGTTCTGGGCACCATGCTTCTAGCTCCTACTTAATTCCATCGCTCCCTTCTTGTGTGTGTGTGTGTGGTTTGAATGATTGACCTGTTCCCTAACACTGTCTTTGTAATCAACTTTGGGAAGCAAAACAATAAACACATTGACTGTATATGAGTTTTCTATATTTCGTTTCTGTGGCATCAATATGACTGATGAATGTGTTAGGAAGATCAATAGAACCCCATATAGAGAACAGGGACATTGTTTCAATCAGTCAGCTGGGGCCTGATGCGAGAGAGCGGATTGTTGGTTCAATAGAATCCAGAGCCGAATGGAAAGTTGGTTTGGGATGTAGGTCACTGCCCTCGCTCTATGTGTTGGTTGGCTGGGGGCCTGTGGTGGATGATGCGCCACGGATGAGCACAGATAGGGTTTTTTCTGCCCAGTCACTTAAGTTTTTTTTGGCTATTCAGTGTCAAGCCTTAGAACAAGCCTCCCCTCCTCCACGGCTGCATTGCAGCCCTTCTTGGTGCCAGTGCATGGGTGTGTGTTGAATAATGAATAAAAGCCCAAGGATTTGGAGTGTTGAAGTAATTAAAGATGAATCTTTACCAAGGAGGAGCAGCCAGAGGAGAGCAGAGCAGACACAGGTCCAAAAACACACACACACACACACACACACACACAGAGGCCATGCTTGTAACAGACCAGGGAATATGACTTCCTTATTGAGTCTCATTTCATCTAGGATTAGACACACACACTCACACACACACACATGTACCCACAGAGTGCTAAGGGCTAGAGAGTAAAAATAACTTGATGTTTTTGCATCTGTGAACATATGTTTGGGAGGTATTTTGGTGCATAGCCACAGGAAGTAGGGGTGCTGAGGGTGCTGCAGCTCCCCCTGATAAATCACAAAAATAAATGTATAATAATCATAATAATAAAATCATTTGGGGACAAATTTAGTGAACTAGGCCTTTATTAGTCCAGCCGACAGCACTGTATGAGCGACGATTTCTTTTTTTCAGCCCCCCTTCCACAGCTATGTTTTGGTGCAATTATTTTGGGGTGATTATTTTATGGTTTATTTTGGGGTGATTATTTAGGGGTGATTATTTTGGGGACTTGCCTGCATTCTTTGAATAACCTACAGTGAGGGAAAAAAGTATTTGATCCCCTGCTGATTTTGTACGTTTGCCCACTGACAAAGAAATGATCAGTCTATAATTTTAACGGTAGGTTTATTTGAACATTGAGAAACAGAATAACAACAAAAAAATCCAGAAAAACGCATGTCAAAAATGTTATGAATTGATTTTCATTTTAATGAGGGAAATAAGTATTTGACCCCCTCTCAATCAGAAAGATTTCTGGGCTCCCAGGTGTCTTTTATACAGGTAACGAGCTGAGATTAGGAGCACACTCTTAAAGGGAGTGCTCCTAATCTCCGTTTGTTACCTGTATAAAAGACACCTGTCCACAGAAGCAATCAATCAATCAGATTCCAAACTCTCCACCATGGCCAAGACCAAAGAGCTCTCCAAGGATGTCAGGGACAAGATTGTAGATCTACACAAGGCTGGAATGGGCTACAAGACCATCGCCAAGCAGCTTGGTGAGGAGGAGAACAGTTGGTGCGATTATTCTCAAATGGAAGAAACACAAAAGAACTGTCAATCTCCCTCGGCCTGGGGCTCCATCCAAGATCTCACCTCGTGGAGTTGCAATGATCATGAGAACGGTGAGGAATCAGCCCAGAACTACAAGGGAGGATCTTGTCAATGATCTCAAGGCAGCTGGGACCATAGTCACCAAGAAAACAATTGGTAACACACTACGCCGTGAAGGACTGAAATTCTGCAGCGCCCGCAAGGTCCCCCTGCTCAAGAAAGCACATATACAGGCTCGTCTGAAGTTTACCAATGAACATCTGAATGATTCAGAGGAGAACTGGGTGAAAGTGTTGTGGTCAGATGAGACCAAAATGGAGCTCTTTGGCATCAACTCAACTCACCGTGTTTATCTGCTAAGGGGACAAAACAACTTCACTGCATCAAAGGGACGATGGACGGGGCCATGTACCGTCAAATCTTGGATGAGAACCTCCTTCCCTCAGCCAGGGCATTGAAAATGGGTCGTGGATGGGTATTCCAGCATGACAATGACCCAAAACACACGGCCAAGGCAACAAAGGAGTGGCTCAAGAAGAAGCACATTAAGGTCCTGGAGTGGCCTAGCCAGTCTCCAGACCTTAATCCCATAGAAAATCTGTGGAGGGAGATGAAGGTTCGAGTTGCCAAACGTCAGCCTCGAAACCTTAATGACTTGGAGAAGATCTGCAAAGACGAGTGGAACAAAATCCCTCCTGAGATGTGTGCAAACCTGGTGGCCAACTACAAAAAACGTCTGACCTCTGTGATTGCCAACAAGAGTTTTGCCACCAAGTACTAAGTCATGTTTTGCAGAGGGGTCAAATACTTATTTCCCTCATTAAAATGCAAATCAATTTATAACATTTTTGACATGCGTTTTTCTGGATTTTTTTTTGTTATTCTGTCTCTCACTGTTCAAATAAACCTACCATTAAAATTATAGGCTGATCATGTCTTTGTCAGTGGGAAAATGTACAAAATCAGCAGGGGATCAAATACTTTTTCCCCTCACTGTATAAGAGGATCTAGATTTACTCTGTGAAGTTTGATCTCTAACAACTTCAGGCTGTTAGAGAAATGACTATTTTCTCTCTTGGTTCAGTCAGATTACTTCCCTCTGTAGATAACACATGGTGGTAATCTGAGTTTTACAGTTACAGAGCACATTGTGAAGACGTGGGCTCAGCAGCCTCGGAGACATCTGTAAGGATGTGATACAGAATTATTAAACGGGAAGAGAGCAGAGAAACAGAGACAGTCAGACAGGTCTTACTGCTCTACATAGACCCTGTCATCATCTCAAACCCTGTTTATGGGTAAGGAAATGTGGAGGGAGAGGGGAATGATGGGGTGATGGTGAGAGGAAGAGATAACTCACTACTCTGCATACTCCAGTTCATAAGAAAAGGAAAAAAAAGAAGGGAGATGAGAGGGAAGGTGGAGGGGGGATCTGTTGTTTTCTCTCCGGCACTTCAGGTGTAATAAGAGCTAAACAGCCCTCCTTAGGCAAACTAACCTTTGACCCTTGAGCTCTTAACTCTCTCCCAGTGAGGTCATCCCTTCCCTGCCCTAACAATCTCTCTGAGATATCCTGTCAATAAACTGACAATATAGGGCAAAACTACAGGCTCTCTCCACCTCATCACATCACTGTCTGTATCATCCCTTCCCTGTCCTACATCTCTCTAATATAACAGATATCCAGTTCAAGATATTTATAATATGGGCCATGCCTGGCTCTCTTCACTACAACACATCACTATGTCACTTAATGGTTCATCTCTTAAGAAGAAAACACATCGCACTGAATGATGGTCTGCCTTTTGTTTGACGTTCGTTCGCTGTTCATTTGGCGCATTGTGTTTCAGGGAGCACCCGCTGGTAGGTGTCTGACTGCTGACATTTTCGCTCGGTTTGCATTAGGTTTACATATTATGGCCGGCACTCTGTTCAGAGGTGCTAAGTATTCTCGGCCGGCTAAAGCTACCTCTGTGTCTCTGCCTTTATGACAGACTTCTGGGTTTCAAGATGACTTAATGGTTAATCAGGGGTTGGACCAAGTACCATAGGGATCAGCAACTGCAGAGCTCATCTGTTAATGTGAACTAGAAAATAGAATGAAGAATCTTGAACGGAGCAATTAGGTTTGATCAAATCAAACGTGATGAGTCATGAAGAAAAAACATGTACAGTATTACATGTATACGCATGAACGAGGACACCATATCAAAGTCAAAGTAATTGGAATAAACAAAACAAACTCTCCAAGGTAATAGCTTGCAGTGCTTTGGATGACTAACGAGGCCTTTGAATAGTGTTGTTTATCATTGTTGTGTTGCTGTAATCTACCAGGGATGTCATCTACTCTCTCTGAGTGTGACGACTCAATGACTTACAGATACACACTGACTTAGTCATGCTGTTGGATCACGCTGTGGTGCCACCGCAGGGAAAAACACATCCAGATACACACAGACTTTCTGTTTCTGTGAACAGGCCTCATTTCTCCCAAGCACTCCCTCCACTGAGACAACACACTCTAGTTCAGTGGTTCCCAACCTTTTTCGGTTACTGTACCACCAAATTAATTTTTCTCTGCCCGGAGTACCGCTGAAGTACCGCCTGTTTGCATTTTACCAGTAGGTCTATGGTATCATGAGTCTTCTCAAGTACCCCCTGTGGATAGGCCAAGTACCCCCAGGGGTCCTAGTACCCCTGGTTGAGAACCACTAATCTAAGTTACATAATGGGTGAGATGTTATCATAAAGCCAGTATTCACTCATTAAACACTGCATCATTCATATCACTTAACTCTCAGCACGGTTTTAGATCTCAGGTCGGCTGTAACAAAAAGACACGCGCACGCACGCACACACACACACGGCCCCTATGTGAACCCACGGCAGATGTGATGTCAGTGAGTGATGAGGTTCTAGTCTTATCACCTTCCCAGAACACACTGGTGCTTTATCTACTTCCTCCTGAGAGAAGCAGGCCGCTCTGACGCACCAATCCCATGCCTCTACTGTAAGGGCTAGCAGAGGACAGAGATATGAGGGTTCAAATCAAAGAGATGATACTGATGAATGGGTTTCACTTTATTCTTCTCTCTCTCTCTCCAATTCCCTTCCTCTCCCCTTCTCCCTCTGTCGTACAGCTGTTTCAGTTACCCAACAACCCCAGTGTCACGACTGTTTGTGAGATGCGGTAAACGAAGTCAGGCGCAGGACACAGAACTCTCGGATACGTACTTTTAATACGAAAAGGATCCAAAAGGACACAGAAAATAACTCCACGCAGGGAGGAAATAACCCGCTCACAAACCGTGAAGGGGAAAACAATCACACACAAAGTACAGATGAGAGACAGGGGTAATTATAAGGGAAACAATTAACATAATAACGAACAGGTGTAAACAATACAGACAAAACTAAACAAACACCGATAACATCGAACGGCAGTAGCTAGTACTCCGGGGACGACGAACGCCGAAGCCTGCCCGAGCAAGGAGGAGGAGCAGCCTCGGCAGAATCCGTGACAGTAGCCCCCCCTTGACGTGCGGCTCCAGCCGTGCGCCGACCCCGGCCTCGGGGACGGCCAGGAGGACGCGGAGCAGGGCGAGTTGGGTGACACCGGTGGAACTCTGTCAACAGGGAGGGATCTAGGATGTCCCTCCTAGGGACCCAGCACCGTTCCTCCGGACCGTACCCCTCCCACTCCACGAGATACTGCAGACCTCGAATCCACGATGGAACAGACTGAGTACGCCGGAGCCCCTTCGATGTCTAGTGGGAGCGGAGGGGCCTCTCGTACCTCATTCTCCTGGAGTGGACCAGCTACCACCGGCCTGAGGAGAGACACATGGAACGAGGGGTTAATGCGATAATTAACAGGCAGCTGTAACCTATAACATACCTCGTTCAATCTCCTCAGGACTTTAAATGGCCCCACAAACCGCCGGCCCAGCTTCCGGCAGGGCAGGTGAAGGGGCAGGTTTCTGGTCGAGAGCCAGACCCGATCTCCCGGTGCATAAACCGGACCCTCACTGCGGTGGCGATCGGCGCTCGCCTTTTGCCGTCTGATGGCCCGCTGCAGATGGACGTGCGCAGCGTTCCATGTCTCCTCCGAGCGCCGAAACCATTCATCCACCGCAGGAGCCTTGATCTGGCTCTGATGCCAGGGTGCCAGAACCGGCTGATAGCCCAACACACACTGGAAAGGAGTGAGATTAGTGGAGGAGTGAGTTTTGGGCTATCTCTGCCCAGGGAATATACCCCGACCACTCCTCCTGCCGGTCCTGGCAGTAGGACCTCAGAAACCTACCCACATCTTGGTTTACTCTCTCCACCTGCCCATTACTCACAGGGTGAAAACCCGAGGTAAGGCTGATCGAGACCCCCAAACGTTCCATGAACGCCCTCCACACTCTAGAGGTGAACTGGGGACCCCGATCAGACACTATATCCTCAGGCACCCCGTAGTGCCGGAAAACGTGAGTAAACAGGGCTTCGGCCATTTGTAGGGCTGTAGGAAGACCTGGCATAGGGATGAGACGGCAGGCCTTAGAAAACCGATCCGCAACTACCAAGATCGTGGTAATCCCCTGGGAGGGGGAAGGTCCGTGACAAAATCCACCGACAGGTGAGACCACGGCCGTTGTGGAACGGGGAGAGGTTGTAACTTCCCCCTGGGCAGGTGTCTAGGCGCCTTACACTGGGCGCACACAGAGCAGGAAGAAACGTAAACTCTCACGTCCTTAGCTAAGGTGGGCCACCAGTACTTCCCGCTAAGACAGTGCACCGTCCGACCAATACCAGGATGACCAGAGGAGGGTGACGTGTGAGCCCAATAAATCAGTCGGTCACGGACCTCGAGCGGCACGTACCTCCGTCCCTCTGGACACTCTGCGGGAGAAGGGTCTGTACGTAACGCCCGCTCGATTTCCGTGTCGACCTCCCACACCACCGGTGCCATGAGACAAGACTCTGGTAGTATGGGAGTGGGCTCAATGGACCTCTCCTCTGTGTCATATCGTCGGGACAGGGCATCTGCCTTAACGTTCTGTGACCCGGGGATATACGTGATCTTAAAGACAAACCGGGCCAGAAACATGGCCCACCTAGCCTGACGAGGGTTCAGTCTCTTCGCTGCCCGGATGTACTCCAGGTTACGATGGTCAGTCAGAATGAGAAAAGGGTGGTTAGCCCCCTCAAGCCAATGTCTCCACACCTTCAGGGCCCGGACCACAGCTAGCAGCTCCCTGTCCCCCGCGTCATAATTGCGCTCCGCCGGACTGAGCTTCTTAGAATAGAAAGCACAGGGGCGGAGTTTTGGAGGCGTGCCCGAGCGCTGAGACAGTATAGCACCGATCCCCGCCTCGGACGCATCCACCTCGACTTGGAACGCCAAAGAGAGATCCGGATGTGCCAGCACTGGAGCTGAGGTGAACAGGTCCTTCAAATGACTAAACGCCCTGTCCGCCTCAGCCGACCACTGCAAACGCACCGGGCCCCCCTTAGCAGGGAGGTAATGGGAGCCGCTACCTGTCCAAAACCCCAGATAAACCTCCGGTAGTAATTGGCAAAACCCAAAAACCGCTGCACCTCCTTTACTGTAGTTGGAGTCTGCCAATTACGCACGGCTGAAACGCGGTCAATCTCCATCTCCACCCCTGACGCAGACAACTGGTGTCCCAGGAAGGAGATGGACTCCTGGAAAAACAGACATTTCTCTGCCTTCACATACAGATCATGCTCCAACAGTCTACCCAGCACCCGACGTACCAGGGACACATGCTCGGTACGTGTAGCGGAGTATATCAGAATGTCATCAATATACACCACTACCCCCTGTCCATGCAAATCTCGTCTACAAATGATTGGAAGACTGAAGGAGCATTCATTAGACCGTATGGCATGACGAGGTACTCATAGTGACCCGAGGTGGTACTGAAGGCTGTTTTCCACTCATCTCCCTCCCGAATGCGCACCAGGTTGTAAGCGCTCCTGAGATCCAATTTTGTGAAGAAGCGCGCCCCGTGTAATGACTCCGTCATACTAGCAATCAGAGGGAGAGGATAGCTGTATTTAATAGTGATCTGATTGAGACCACGGTAATCAATACATGGGCGTAAACCCCCATCCTTCTTCTTCACAAAAAAGAAACTTGAGGACGCAGGAGAAGTGGAAGGCCGTATGTATCCCTGTCTCAAGGATTCGGCGACGTATGTCTCCATAGCAGCCGTCTCCTCCTGAGACAGAGGATACACATGGCTGCGAGGGAGCGCCGCGCCAACTTGGAGGTCTATCGCACAATCCCCCTGTCGATGAGGTGGTAATTGAGTCGCCTTCTTCTTACAGAAGGCGCTTGCCAAATCGGCATACTCAGGAGGAATGTGCATTGTGGGCATTTGGTTCGGACTCTCCACCGTCGTTGCCCCTACGAAACACCTACACACCGCCCCACACACTGATCAGACCATCCCTTGAGAGCCCTCTGTTGCCATGAAATGTTGGGGTCATGAGATATTAACCAGGGAAGTCCCAACACCACTGGAATAGCAGGAGAGTCAATTAAATACAACTGTATAGTCTCCTCATGACCCTTCTGCGTTTTCATCTTCAGTGGCGCTGTGACCTCCCTAATCAATCCCGACCCCAAAGGCCGGCTATCTAGGGCATGGATAGGGAAGGGCACATCGTCTGGTAATATAGGGATCCCTAACTTATATGAGAAATGGCGATCGATAAAATTCCCAGCTGCGCCTGAATCGACTAGCGCCTTCTGCTGGGAGTAAAAAGAAACTTCTGGAAACATCACTTGGATACACACATGAACAGCAGAGAGCTCTGGGTGAGTTGGGACCTTACTCACCGGGAATGACTCATCAGTGCGCTGCCTGCTGCCTCGAATCTGAGGAGACCCTCCCCAGCACCGAACCGCCGTGTGTCCTCGGCAGCCACAGTTGGTGCAGGGGACAGCCTCCCTCCTGGCCTCCCTACTACCAGCACCCCCGAGCTCCATAGGGCTCGGCTCGGAGGTGCTGGGGGATGGAATGGACAGCCCCAGCGCTGGACGTCCGCGGGTAGCCAACAGGGTATCCAAGCGAATCGACATGTCCACCAGCTGATCAAAGCTTAGGTTGGTGTCCCTGCAGGCCAGCTCTCGACGAACGTCCTCCCTCAGGCTGCATCTGTAGTGGTCGATGAGGGCCCTCTCATTCCATCCCGAATTGGCAGCCAGAGTCCGGAAGTCCAGTGCGAATTCCTGCGCGCTCCTCCTCCCCTGTCTGAGGTGGAAGACACTCACCCGCCGCCTTCCCCTCCGGGGGATGATCGAACACTGCCCTGAAGCAGCGGGTGAACTCCGCATAGTTCACAGTAGCGGCGTCTATCCCTCCCCACTCGGCGTTGGCCCACTCCAGTGCCTTGCTGGACAGACAGGAGATGAGGGCGGACACGCTCTCGTATCCGAGGGTGCCGGGTGAATGGTTGCCAGGTAAAGTTCCACCTGGAGCAGGAAACCCTGACACCCGGCTGCGGTGCCATCATAAACCCTCGGGAGCGAGAGCCGAATCCCACTGGACTCCGGATGTGAGACGATAGGAGTAGCCGATGGTGGTGGTATCGTTGGAGGAGGTGTGGGCAAACCTCCTCTCTCCCATCGTCCCAAAGTGTTCATAACGTTATCCATAGCGGCACCAAGATTTTGAAGCATCGCTGCCTGTTGTAGGACGCGCTCCTCGAGTGATCCAGTCGGTGCCGTCGCTCCTGCTGACTCCATGGTAAGGTGTGTGATTCTGTCACGACTGTCTGTGAGATGCGGTAAACGAAGTCAGGCGCAGGACGCAAAACTCTCAGATACGTACTTTTAATACGAAAAGGATCCAAAAGGACACAGAAAATAACTCCACGCAGGGAGGAAATAACCCGCTCACAAAATAGACAACCGTGAAGGGGAAAACAATCACACACAAAGTACAGATGAGAGACAGGGGTAATTATAAGGGAAACAATTAACATAATGACGAACAGGTGTAAACAATACAGACAAAACTAAACAAACACCGATAACATCGATCGGCAGTAGCTAGTACTCCGGGAACGACGAACGCCGAAGCCTGCCCGAGCAAGGAGGAGGAGCAGCCTCGGCAGAATCCGTGACACCCAGGGCCTTGCAGGCAGGATTAGTTCCACACACTCTAAAATAAGACAAAATATCTTCTAACTGTGAAAATGAAAGGAACATGTTAGCACCTCTTAGCACCTCCTAATTTTGTACAGGTACACTGATGTACCAGACTGATTTCAGAAGCAGCTCTGTGAGCCAGTACCAGTAATACAGCATCTAGAAACATCACATTAACCATGGTTTAGCTCCTCTAAAATTGGGGGAGAGAGATTTCTTTCATTTTTTTTTTCATTTTAGCAGACGTTCTTATCCAGAGCGACTTACAGTTAGTGAGTGCATACATTTTGTAATTTAGTTTTTTCATAAGATCAGTTATGTTGTGCTCTACCGTACTGTGAATTCTTATTTTACACTAAGGATTGACTGTGAGAATTTAGTGAGAGAAGGTATTGACAGGAAAACTCAAGGTGATGAAACATGATGCAACCAACCCTGGAGGGGATCAGGGGGCCAACCCTCAAATTGCAATCCCTTTGTGTGTGTAAACCAGTCCTAGCCCCAGCCTCAGCTCCTGCCCTGGCCAGTACAGTCTCTGTCCCGTATTACTCTATTACTCTATCACGGTGGGATATGCTTGGGCCCCTGACTGTGTCCCTGGCTCGCTGGTTCCGTGGCAGCATCCCACTCCTGCTGCTCCCCTCTTTACAGAGGAAAACACTTCCCTCCCCTCAGTCCCCTGCCATTGTTCTCTGAGCTCTGAGGTTATTTACATTAATATCAACATGCTGGGCTGACAGGAGAGGGAGGGGGAGTGGGATAAGCTGAGAGAGGGGGGGTGAGGGACAAGGGAAGGAGGAGGAAAGCGGGAAAAAGGTTGTGTTGGGTCAAATTAAATACTTTTGAGGATATTTGTGGCCTGTGTTTATGATGGATTTACAACTCAGTTGTCCCATTGTAAAATAATAGGGGTCTGATGCCTAGTAAATACTGTTCAAATATATGTGGTTATTACTTGCCTATCATATTTAAAGCATATTTTTTAGTAAATGAAACTGATTTAATACTTACTCTATGTGTGTTTTCAGCATAAAAAATCATCAGATAATTCTTATGAATAATAAATTATCTGAAGTGACAGAGGGGACTGTTGGAACAGACAGTTAAAGTCCTTAAACATGGCATGAGAATCAGCCATTACTCAACTCAGCCAGACAGTGTGGTGAAAGCTCAGCCTGCAAACACACACACACACACGCACACACACCTACTGTACAATAACATGTCTCCTGCTGTAGCACGTTCCAGAGCCTCATTTGGACATACCACAGCAGACACTGTGGAGAGAAATTACACAGTATACGGAACAGACAACACTGTATTCTGTTCTGCTGTGTCATTGTAGGGCCTCCTGATCTAATCTGTGTACACTATCATAGTCCTACTCTGTTTGATGTCCTCAAACACACACACACACACTATTGTATAAGACTTAGAAAGGACAAGCATTTACTTTTGAGGAGATGTGAGGAGGAACTGAATGTTCTTAAGCTGCTGTGGGATGTAATCCTTTCCAGGTGTGATTTGTTTGTGTCAAATACTTGGCAAGATGAAGTTGGATATCTTAAAAAATGTGGGGCTATTTGAAGGATACCTCAGTGTCTTTGCGTTAGGTGTGTGTGTTGTATTTTATTAGGACCCCATTAGCTGTTGTGAAAGCAGCAGCTACTCTTTCTGGGGTCCACACAAAACATGAAACATTACATAATACATAACATTAATAGACAAGAACAGCTCAAAGACAGAACTGCATCAATTTTTAAATGGCACACGTAGCTTTCATATCAATACATACACACAAACTATCTAGGTCAAATAGGGGAGAGGCGTTGTGCTGTGAGGTGTTGCTTTATCTGCTTTTTGAAACCAGGTTTGCTGTTTATTTGAGAAAATGAAATGGAAGGGAATTCCATGCAATATAGCTCTGTATAATACTGTACGCTTTCTTGAATTTGTTCTGGATTTGGGGACTGTGAAAAGATCCCTGCTAGCATGTCTGGTGGGGTAAGTGTGTGTGTCAGAGCTGTGTGTAAGTTGACTATGCAAACAATTTGGAATTTTCAATACATGAATGTTTCTTATAAAAAGAAGAAGTGATGCAGTCAGTCTCTCCTCAACTCTTAGCCAACTCTTGGGTGTTTGTTTCCAGAGAAAACATGACTCTCCCAGCAGCACATGTGAAACCTGTCCATCACCCTCCAGCAGGCCCAGTTGGGGTGTCCCTGGTTGGGGTGTCCCTGGTTGGGGTGTACTAATAGGTACAGTATATACACTGTGTGTCTACTGTGTCTGCTGGGAGGCTTATCTCTAGACTGTGTGTTTTCACAGTGATCTGCCTGCCTGGGGTTTACCTGATCATTGTGCCAACAAGTGTTGCATAACCCAAGCCTAGCCATTTCCCCTCGCTCTCCAATATGCATAAACCACACACTCTCTCTATGTGATATAGAATGGTACCAATCAAATATGGCGTAAAGAAAATGCATCCTTGGTCGACACTAAATACTCTAAAAACCTTTCTGCCTTTATCATTGTGGGTTTGAATCATTGTTGCTTTTAAGGGCCGAGCTAGCAGACGTTTTGAGTCACACCATCACGCCAGAGGGAATGTGGAGGGTGTGAGATGTATCCGTGGTTGTGAAGGGAGGAGAGGAAACATTAAAGAGCACTTTAGTTGAATGCCTTTTACAACCTGCGACTTATTGTTGTTTGTTTAAGTGACTGAACGTTTAGTAGAGGGCTGACAGGGCACACAATGCTGTCCACACACCTTGAACACACACAGGCCTTGAACAATTCTTAACAGGAATTGAGCACAGGGATGATAAACATGACATTATATAAGGTTCCCACTGGGCACACACTGGTTGAATCAACATTGTTTCCACGTCATTTCAATGTGGAATAGACGTTGAATTGACGTCTGTGCCCAGTGGGTTTGGTGGAGAGAGTTGGAGGGAGGTACGGCAAGACAAGTCAGAGCACGTATGCTTCATGTTATGAAGCCATTACACCTTCAATTAGATTTTAGATCAGTATTATTAGTCAGGTTTAGGGATACCCTATACTGTAGATAGAAAGATATTGGGCTCAGTATACAGATAGGGCACAGTATAGATGGATAGAACTACAGTTGAAGTCGGAAGTTTACATACACTTAGGTTGGAGTCATTAAAACTCGTTTTTCAACCACCACAAATTTCTTGTTAACAAACTATAGTTTTGGCAAGTCGGTTAGGACATCTACTTTGTGCAGGACACAAGTAATTTTTCCAACAATTGTTTACAGACAGATTATTTCACTTATAATTCACTGTATCACAATTCCAGTGGGTCAGAAGTTTACATACACTAAGTTGACTGTGCCTTTAAACAGCTTGGAAAATTCCAGAAAATGATGTCTTGGCTTTACAAGCTTCTAATAGGCTAATTGACATAATCTGAGTCAATTGGAGGTGTACCTGTGGATGTATTTCAAGGCCTATCTTCCAACTCAGTGCCTCGTTGCTTGACATCATGGGAAAATCAAAAGAAATCAGCCAAGACCTCAGAAAAAAAGTTGTAGACCTCCACAAGTCTGGTTCATCCTTGGGAGCAATTTCCAAACGCCTGAAGGTACCACGTTCATCTGTACAAACAATAGTACACAAGTATAAACACCATGGGACCATGCAGCTGTCATACCGCTCAGGAATGAGACGTGTTCTGTTTCCTAGAGATGAACGTACTTTGGTGCGAAAAGTGCAAATCAATCCCAGAACAACAGCAAAGGACCTTGTTAAGATGCTGGAGGAAACAGGTACAAAAGTATCTATATCCACGGCAAAACGAGTCCTATATCGATATAACCTGAAAGGCCGCTCAGCAAGGAAGAAGCCACTGTTCCAAAACCGCCATAAAAAAGCCAGACTACGGTTTGCAACTGCACATGGGCACATAGATTGTACTTTTTGGAGAAATATCCTCTGTTCTGATGAAACAAAAATAGAATTGTTTGGCCATAATGACTATCATTATGTTTGGAGGAAAAAGGGGGCAGGCTTGCAAGCCGGAGAACACCATCCCAACCGTGAAGCACGGGGTGTCACGCCCTGGCTCTGGGGACTCTTGTATGTTGAGCCAGGGTGTGAGTTTTCATTGTTTTGTGTTCTAGTTTGGTATTTCTATGTTGGCCAGGGTGGTTCCCAATCAGAGACGGCTGTAGCTCGTTGTCTCTGATTGGGAGCCATACTTAGGTAGCCGTTTGGCATTGTTTTGGTGTGGTATCTTGTTCCGTTTGGTTTGTGTAACCGTAGGACTTCACGTTTCGTATCGTTTGTTGTTTTGTTCGTTGTGTTGTACATTCAATAAATATTATGTACGCATATCACGCTGCGCCTTGGCCCGCTTCTTCTCAAGACGATCGTGACAGAAGATACCACCTCGACTGGGTCAAGCAGCGTGAGGAGGAGAGAGGCTGGACTTGGGAGCAGAGGAGCGAGAGTCTGGCGAGAGCCATGGAGGCCTGGCCCACGGGGAGGAGAGACGCCCAGAAAATGTTTAAGGGGGGGGCTCACGCCGTGGACGACGGGGCAGCAGGAGGCCGGGATAGAGTGGTTCAGCGGGTTGGCAAAGGAGGCCGCCAGGTTACGGGAGTCACTGGTCACCAGGGGGAAGGAGAATGTAGAGGCACGGCGCGAGGTACTGGGGTGTGTTGCCAGTCCGGTGGCCTGGCCCACGGGGAGGCCTGGCCCACGGGGAGGAGAGACGCCCAGAAAATGTTTAAGGGGGGGCTCAAGCCGTGGACGACGGGGCAGCAGGAGGCCGGGATAGAGTGGTTCAGCGGGTTGGCAAAGGAGGCCGCCAGGTTACGGGAGTCACTGGTCACCAGGGGGAAGGAGAATGTAGAGGCACGGCGAGAGGTACTGGGGTGTGTTGCCAGTCCGGTCCGGCCCGTTCCTGATCACCGCGTAGGGCCAGTGGTGTGTGTCCCCAGTACGGTCCGGCTTGTTCCTGTCCCTCGCACCGAGCCTGTGGTGCGCGTCGCCAGCCCGGTCCGGCATGTTCCTGCCCCTCGCACCAAGCCTGTGGTGCGCGTTGTCAGCCTGGTCCGGCCTGTTCCTGCTCTCCGCACCAAGCCAGTGGTGCGCTTCGTCAGCCCGGTTCGGCCCGTCCCTGCTCCCCGCACCAAGCCAATGGTGCGCGTCGTCAGCCTGGTTCGGCCCGTCCCTGCTCCCCGCACCAAGCCAATGGTGCGCGTCGTCAGCCCGGTCCGGCCCGTCCCTGCTCCCCGCACCAAGCCTGTGGTGCGCGTCATCAGTCCGGCACAGCCCGTGCCTGTTCCACCGGTGCCTGGTCCGGCACCGGTCAGCTGCTCCACTCCGGAGCTAGAGCAATCCGCTCCACCAGTGTTCAGTCCAGCTCCGGCCAGCAGGGCCAGACCGGACCAGGGGCGCTTTGGGGGGTTAGAGAGGGAGTGGGGGTCATGCCCGGAGCCGGATCCGCCGCCGAGGCGGAGTGCCCACCCGGCCCCTCCCCTGTTGTGTTTGGTTGGCGCGGTCGGAGTCCGCGCCTTTGGGGGGGGGGGGGGTACTGTCACGCCCTGGCGACTCTTGTATGTTGAGCCAGGGTGTGAGTTTTCATTGTTTTGTGTTCTAGTTAGGTATTTCTATGTTGGCCAGGGTGGTTCCCAATCAGAGACGGCTGTAGCTCGTTGTCTCTGATTGGGAGCCATACTTAGGTAGCCGTTTGGCATTGTTTTGGTGTGGTATCTTGTTCCGTTTGGTTTGTGTAACCGTAGGACTTCACGTTTCGTATCGTTTGTTTTTTTGTTCGTTGTGTTGTACATTCAATAAATATTATGTACGCATATCACGCTGCGCCTTGGCGCGCTTCTTCTCAAGACGATCGTGACACGGGGGTGGCAGCATCATGCTGTGGGGAAGCTTTGCTGCAGGAGGGACTGGTGCACTTCACAAAATAGATGGCATCATGAGGAAGGAAAATTATGTGGATACATTGAAGCAACATCTCAAGACATCAGTCAGGAAGTTAAAGCTTGGTCGCAAATGGGTCTTCCAAATGGACAATGACCCCAAGCATACTTCCAAAGTTGTGGAAAAATGGCTTAAGGACAACAAAGTCAAGGTATTGGAGTGGCCATCACAAAGCCCTGACCTCTATCCTATAGAAAATGTGTGGGCAGAACTGAAAAAGTGTGTGCGAGCAAGGAGGCCTACAAACCTGATTCAGTTACACCAGATCTGTCTGGAGTAATGGGCCAACATTCACCCAACTTATTGTGGGAAGCTTGTGGAAGGCTACCCGAAACGTTTGACCCAAGTTAAATATTTTAAAGGCAATGCTACCAAATACAAATTTAGTGTATGTAAACTTCTGACCCACTGGGAATGTAATGAAAGAAATAAAAGCTGAAATAAATCATTCTCTCTACTATTATTCTGACATTTCACATTCTTAAAATAAGGTGGTGATCCTAACTGACCTAAGACAGGGAATTTTTACTAGGATTAAATGTCAGGAATTGTGAAAAACTGAGTTTAAATGTATTTAGCTAAGGTGTATGTAAACTTCCAACTTCAACTGTAACAACAACCACTTGAGCCTCTTCCTCAGAGTTTAACAGAGTTGCAGTTGTAGTGGTGGGACATCCAGAGGAAATCTTTAAATCCTGTCAGTCTCCTCTCGGTGGGCTACCCTCTGTCTGAGGAACACGTCAAAGACGTCACCTCCTAACCCCGGTGTTACCCAGTGGGCTGTGGGTCGAGGCCAGAGCCGGGGTCAGGACAGAGAGCAAGAAGCTCAGGACGTCCCCACCCTGTAAATGAACAAAAACCCTGCAGATTCCTGGACTAATTCTGATAGCTCCTGTTATACTGACCTCCTGCCTACCTCCATACTGCTCTACCCCTCTGTCCATCACCTCTCCCTTCCCAGCTAGTTCTCCTCACCCCTCCTCACATATCTTTCTACCACTCCCTTCCTCCAGTTCCTCCCCACCCCTCTTAGTTCTCCTCACCCCTCCCTCCCTCCATCCTCATCCACCCCTTTTCAGTTATTGCTTCCACCAGTGTGAGGGGGCGCCGGTTGGATCCTGTCCAGACCAGCGTTTACTCTAATAAAGCTCAGAAATACTCTGACCCTAAGAGTCTGGAGCCATTAAAGACAAACATACAATCAACGTCTTGTCTGCCTCGGCCTATTAAGTCATAGAAATACATATTGAATATTATTATTGCATGCATTATGCTTCTGGAAATCAGGTTGGATCCTGAACATGGTGGTAAACAATGTAGAATTTATTAATTTGTCCATATTACAGTCGATGTTAAATGTATTTGTATAACCAGAAAGTTGGATTTTCCCCTCACTAAAAGGGCCCAATGTACTGTAGCCATTATAATACATGCTCTTTTATCACAGGAACATGGAACAGGACAAGCTGGTGTGTGACCTCACTTCCTGTCTGGTGTGACTTCAGAACTCGTGCTCCCAGAGCCACCAAAGTGCCAAGTGCCAACTCACACAGTCCCTCCAGCTTTAATGTTTGTATTATTTAACCCTAAACTTACTAAGGAAGTTGACTGAGAAGAGAACACATTCTGATTCACAGCACCAAAGTGGAGGAGAAAGGAGAGGAGAGGGGTTGGATGAGCCAATTGGAAGGTGGGCATAATTAGGTGATGGCCATGATAGTATGAGGGCCAGGTTGTAAATTTAGCCTGGACACCAGGGTTAACACCCATACTACGACATGTTGTTTATTTAGCCTGGACACCAGGGTTAACACCCATACTACTACATGTTGTTTATTTAGCCTGGACCTCAGGGATAACACCCATACTACTACATTTGTTTAATTAGCCAGGACACCAGGGTTAACACCCATACTACGACATGTTGTTTATTTAGCCTGGACACCAGGTTTAACACCCATACTACTACATGTTGTTTATTTAGCCTGGACACCAGGGTTAACACCCATACTACTACATGTTGTTTATTTAGCCTGGACCTCAGGGTTAACACCCATACTACTACATTTGTTTAATTAGCCAGGACACCAGGGTTAACACCCATACTACGACATGTTGTTTATTTAGCCTGGACCTCAGGGTTAACACCCATACTACTACATCTTGTCACAGTGACTAAGTTTGACATCTTATTCCTTGGAGGACACCCTTTGAAGGGTGTAAGGCCATGACTATCCAGGCACCACCCTCTAACCTCCCCCACCCTTCCCTCCCTGTTCCCCTCCCTCTCTCTTCCTATTGTCTCAGGGAGAAAGGGAAACCTGCTTTGTTTCAGAAACAGTCACACAAGTGTCAAAGCCTCCTGTGGATCACATCGCATGTGGAGCGCAGCCATGTGGTGAGAAACAGACCATAATAGCATTCAGTAAAATAAACAACGGCAGCACCCTTCAGGACTTTTCTCTTAATGCTTAAGAATGTCTGTAATTGAGGCCAGTATGAAAATGTATGCACTCACTAACTGTAAGTCGCTCTGGATAAGAGCGTCTGCTAAATGACTAAAATGTAAATGTAAGTTAAATAGAGACGATTGCTATTGTTAAACTATCATCTAAACAGGGAAAATAAGAATGCTGGGGCATCCAAATTCAGGCTATAGTTATGGAAAGGAGTAAAAGTAAGACTGTTTTGGTCTGAGGTGTTCCTCCTTTTGCTCTTCCATCCCTACACACACACTGCATTAGTTGAACCAGTCTGTTTAATTGAAAGACAACATTTTGCATGCTGTGTTGACATAGGTCACATGTTGAACTGCCAACTCAAAATCTAATAAATATATGAGAAAAATATCTGGAAGGTTCACCTTGAAGAAAACAGGTCACAGATTCCAGAGCTTATTGCTCCCTGATATTATCTATGAGCTTCATTTCCTGCTATTATGAAAAACAAATTAAAACGCTTCATTGACCCTTATTATGCAATTTACACAGCCGTTAGTTGTTATTAAGGAGTATTTAAGCACAGAAATACATTTGAATCTGATATTTGTTCACCTTAACACAAACTAGGGGGGAATAATTGATGTTTCAAAACCTTACACAGTGCTTAAAAAAAAATACAGTGGACCAAAATTCCTTATATTGTTATTATTGATGCCAATAAAAAATTGCTGATGCATGGGAAAACTAAGGGGAAAGGTGAGACAATCGGCCACATTTGTAAAGGAAAAAGGAAGGAAACATTTCCCTGTACTTTGCAAAGTGTGAAAAGCTCTGCTGTAATGTCCTTTCTCTCACCCTGAGTGTTAGCGAGGGCCGATGTAGGCCTCTTCTCAGGAAAGCCATGCTGCAGGGAGTGGTTCCTCTGGTTCCTCTCTTATCAATGAGTCCCTTCCTCTGCCCGACGGCCTCACCAGCCACACCCTGGCTGCCACAGTTCACACACTGCCCCCCAGCACACACACACTGGAGGTGAGGGATCATCTGAGCTTCCCACTCACCCATCCAACATGAATGATTCCACTCCCACATTCACACCTATGGAGTATTGAATGTGCTAGATCTCTGAGGCAGACAGGCTTCAAATGAATAGTAATAGTGATAGAAATGCCATAATACAGAGATTGCCATGGTAATACCTGTCCATCTCCTCAACCACAGGAAGCCATCAGATCAGACTAGTCTGTTGGTGGACTACACAAAATGGACTCAACACAGAGTTAAAGCCTATCTGTTCACTTTCACATAAAAGTGCCAACTGTGACTGAGTGGACTATCCTGGTTAAGTAAATACAAATGGCATGAAATGAAATGAGGAAGTAAAGGGTGGACATGGTGACTGGGACGTCATCGGGGCGTGAGTTTGGTTCTCATTATTTAGGACATAGCAGACAGAGAGGAAGGTACAGTAAAACATCTGGTGCAGATGAAAACATTTACAGTCCAGATCTGGCTCCACATTACATTCCTCCATGGATACACTTAATGACCATGTGCAGAGTGTTTTGGCTGCGAGCTGCTCTTTCATTACCCTTGTGTAGGCCTTGCTCAGTTTCACGCAGGAGGAGTGGAGGTAATGGGTCAGGGAGGGGGTGTGTCTGGAACAGGGTTGGACTGGAACAGGGTGTGGTTTGACATATAGCTTCTGAATCAGCTAGTTCTGAGGGCAGGAAGAAAGCCTATGATGCCAGGGCAGAGCTGGTCAGCAGGTGCGCTTGATTTAGCTCAGAGCTTGCACTTTTGGGACTATTCCATTGGTTCCATCGTACAGGACAAATTAAGTCAAGCGCAGCTCAAGTTGAAGGGGCTTGGAGCCCACTAATACAATGTTACTTACGTCAAAAGATTAGAGGGCAAGGGCCCAGGCAGGCGTTGTAGCGGTACAGGTAAGGAGGAAAGGAGGAAGAGAGAGAGAATGATAGGAGGATATGGGAACGACTGAACCCTACACCCCAATGTGACTCTGATAAACTGTGTGTGTACCCCTGGCCATGGGAACAGAGGCTTTAACCTCTGGTGCTACACAGACCTGTTTGACGTCACTATGATGGAAACATCGACATGGGCACTGGGCAAATGGCCATTTCGCCCTAGAGAAGGGATGTCACAGAAACTGTGTGCCACCGTTTACATGGCAAGGCCCTGGACGATCGTTCAGTCACCATTTACAGTGGGGAAAAAAAGTATTTAGTCAGCCACCAATTGTGCAAGTTCTCCCACTTAAAAAGATGAGAGAGGCCTGTAATTTTCATCATAGGTACACGTCAACTATGACAGACAAATAGAGAATTTTTTTCTCCAGAAAATCACATTGTAGGATTTTTTATGAATTTATTTGCAAATTATGGTGGAAAATATGTATTTGGTCACCTACAAACAAGCAAGATTTCTGTCTCTCACAGACCTGTAACTTCTTCTTTAAGAGGCTCCTCTGTCCTCCACTCGTTACCTGTATTAATGGCACCTGTTTGAACTTATCAGTATAAAAGACACCTGTCCACAACCTCAAACAGTCACACTCCAAACTCCACTATGGCCAAGACCAAAGAGCTGTCAAAGGACACCAGAAACAAAATTGTAGACCTGCACCAGGCTGGGAAGATTGAATCTGCAATAGGTAAGCAGCTTGGTTTGAAGAAATCAACTGTGGGAGCAATTATTAGGAAATGGAAGACATACAAGACCACTGATAATCTCCCTCGATCTGGGGCTCCACGCAAGATCTCACCCCGTGGGGTCAAAATGATCACAAGAACGGTGAGCAAAAATCCCAGAACCACACGGGGGGACCTAGTGAATGACCTGCAGAGAGCTGGGACCAAAGTAACAAAGCCTACCATCAGTAACACACTACGCCGCCAGGGACTCAAATCCTGCAGTGCCAGACGTGTCCCCGTGCTTAAGCCAGTACATGTCCAGGCCCGTCTGAAGTTTGCTAGAGTGCATTTGGATGATACAGAAGAGGATTGGGAGAATGTCATATGGTCAGATGAAACCAAAAAAGAACTTTTTGGTAAAAACTCAACTCGTCGTGTTTGGAGGACAAAGAATGCTGAGTTGCATCCAAAGAACACCATACTTACTGTGAAGCATGGGGGTGGAAACATCATGCTTTGGGGCTGTTTTTCTGCAAAGGGACAAGGACGACTGATCCGTGTAAAGGAAAGAATGAATGGGGCCATGTATCGTGAGATTTTGAGTGAAAACCTCCTTCCATCCGCAAGGGTATTGAAGATGAAACGTGGCTGGGTCTTTCAGCATGACAATGATCCCAAACACACCGCCCGGGCAACGAAGAAGTGGCTTCGTAAGAAGCATTTCAAGGTCCTGGAGTGGCCTAGCCAGTCTCCAGATCTCAACCCCATAGAACATCTTTGGAGGGAGTTGAAAGTCTGTGTTGCCCAGCGACAGCCCCAAAACATCACTGCTCTAGAGGAGATCTGCATGGAGGAATGGGCCAAAATACCAGCAACAGTGTGTGAAAACCTTGTGAAGACTTACAGAAAACATTTGACCTGTGTCATTGCCAACAAAGGGTATATAACAAAGTATTGAGAAACTTTTGTTATTGACCAAATACTTATTTTCCACCATAATTTGCAAATAAATTCATTAAAAATCCTACAATGTGATTTTCTGGATTTCTTTTTCTCATTTTGTCTGTCATAGTTGACGTGTACCTATGATGAAAATTACAGGCCTCTCTCATCTTTTTAAGTGGGAGAACTTGCACAATTGGTGGCTGACTAAATACTTTTTTTCCCCACTGTACATGGCAAGGCCCTGGACGATCTTTCAGTCACCGTTTACAAGCAAGGCCCTGGACAATCATTCAGTCACCGTTTACATGGCAAGGCCCTGGACGATCGTTCAGTCACCATTTACATGGCAAGGCCCTGGACGATCGTTCAGTCACCGTTTACAAGCAAGGCCCTGGACGATTGTTCAGTCACCGTTTACATGGCAAGGCCCTGGACAATCGTTCAGTCACCGTTTACATGGCAAGGCCCTGGACAATCTTTCAGTCACCGTTTACAAGCAAGGCCCTGGACAATCGTTCAGTCACCATTTTCATGGCAAGGCCCTGGACGATCGTTCAGTCACCATTTACATAGCAAGGCCCTGGACGATCATTCAGTCATTTCCACATGTAATAGGAAGTAACACTTGGTTAGGTGTAGTATTTAAATATTTCATCCAAATGTTTACAACAGAACCAAGGGTAGTTAGAAAAAGTAGTATGAAGCTTTACAAAGTCAAATCATTATTATTTGTTTTCTGCTGATTATTTAGTTGCAAAAATGTTTATGTTGCTCCTCCATTAAATGAATACTAAATTCTTAAAATGTCCACATTTGAAATTCTCTTTGAGGTTTTTGGTGCAGGACCAGGCTTTCTGTAGGCGCACATGCAGTGAGAGAACATGCACATACAGAGAGAATCGGTTTGCATATTTAATTCTCTCTGAAACAATTAACTGTGAGCCATTTTCAGTTTCACCTCCATTATCCATGCCTGTCAGATAGATACCTGGGTGACCTGGAGCCGCTGTGTGTGTGTGTGTGTGTGTGTTTGTATGTATGTGTGAGCGTGCCTGCGCCTTCCCCTCCATTCATCCAACAACCAGGAAAGGGCTTAACAGGAGAAACGAGTCCAGAGAAATCACTCCTTACTGGGTCATCTCCTCTGACCAATGCCCCCTCTCCTCCCTCCCTCTGTTAGTGTCTGTTATTGTTCTGAGGAGGGCGGGTCCTCCTGGGCTAGAACTGGCTGTTCCCGCTCTTCTCTTCTCCAAACACAGCCACCAACACCACTGAAACCAGCCCCAGATAATAAACAAGATACATCATTTCAACAGCTGGTGATGTGAACATGTTTTACGGCTTGTTCTGTTCTGTAAGTAGCCTCTATCCCAAGACCACCTGATCAGCACCAGTATCAGAGTTGTAGTTCTGTGCCCAGCTCAAAAATCCCACCGCTAGGACCCTGTTCCCTGTTACATTATGCATATCATGCTTTTCCCCTCAGTGTTTCTCTGGAATATTCATGAGCCTCAGAACACCAGTCTCACTTCTAGCTAACAGTGAGAGTAGCTGTTGAACCTGAATTAGTTTCACCACTGAATTCAGGGGGTTTGGGGCGTGGGCAGTGAGATCAGGTTGGTGAAGGGTGAAATAGTGTGTCTGTATGAGAAGAGTAAAGTAGACGGTGTAATGAAAGCACTTGACTCTGATTGGATTGCAGTGCATCCGCTCTAGTTTGTTATTCTTCATTTCTACACTGAACATGAGGGTGGGAACCTATTTCATGAGCAAATATCAGTGATTCGCCATTTTATCTGCCCCCAACATCCGATGCAGTGTAAATGCCATAACAGCTGATAAGCTACGATAGAAGTGTAACTTCAATATTCTTCCTCTGAAAATAGTATTCACAAAACTGTTGCCCAATGTCTATTAATTATTTTGTGCGATATCATGTTAGTGTTTAATTGTTGCTTTATTCAAGGTGAACACATTTATACAAACAAACATAAATATGAGCGCCCCTCCCCCTCACACACAGAGAGTAAACAGGGGGACATAACTGACATTCCAATGTGGTAACAGCGTAACATTTTTTAAATTTATTTTTATTTAACGCTTCCTTCGAAGCAATATCAATATTTCACTTCTTTAAGTATCATAATAAACCTCAAACAAAAATCTGATGATGGAAGTTCTAAGGTCAGAAAACGGACCAATAAAGTGCATTTATTTGACTGTCTCTATCAACATGGAAGTCCATGTGTGCGTTCCAGGTACACAAACTCTGCACAGGTCTGAGATCAGATTATCTTTATATCATCTGGATAACTATTTAATGTCTCAGGAACCACATCAACATGATAACGATCCTATAAACTGCAAGGACCTAAGTAGAATGAGTGTATCTGGAACGCACCCAAAGTTTTAGGTAGATAATGAAGTAGGGCTGGATCTACACTCTGGAACACACCCAAAGTCTTAGGCAGGTACTAGGCCTGGATCTGACAGAAGCCTGACACTTTTGGAGTACAGGGTCCAGATCAGACAGCTAGCCAAGTCAGGAAGGAATATTCAGAGTATGCTGATCCAACAGCCTATCAATCAACAGAATTACACAAGACAACCATCCTGCCTGACACTAACAGCTGTGTTTACCCCCACCTCCCACCTAACCCAAATGATAGTCACATTAAATAGCCTAACTGCTGTAGATTCTTATCATTTATCCCTGATGAAACTCTAAAATGTTGTTACACTAATGTTTAAAAACATCCATCTGTGTATTCTCTTCTCAGTGAATCATCGAGCTTATGCTGAACTATCTAGACCCTCTAGACTGCCATTGAGCAACATGGAGACAAAATACTGACTTTGATTGTAAAGACTAACTTTCAGAGGTCACACTAACACAAGTGCCTGTCTGCAACTTGATTGTCCTTTGTGTTTTCCACATGTAATCTCATTGTCAACAAAGGCTTTGGTAAACCTATAATTTCATTGTGTTTTCATGCTTCAAACTGATTGAACAGTAGGCTACATATTTTTGTAACACTTGAGAGTATAGACAGAATACATTCAAGTGTACATTTGACTTCTGACACTTCAGTGTTTTGATTGTTTTGTCTCAGAGAAGCCCTGTGTGACTCATGGTATAGCATAACACTTAATTTAAAGAGACATTAGTGTCCACTGTCCCGTGATGCTGTGCCAGCCAGGACAATTGCCATCCAAAGTCCATGCTATGGTGCAAAAAAATATATTCCATCAGTTCCAGTGAGGACATAGTGACAACAGCCCGACACAGCCCTGAACACACTTAGTCCCATTCCATATGACTCATACAACTCAGCCAACAGACAGGCTAGCAGCTGACCCGTCACTGAGAGCTCCACGAGACACTGAGCATTATGGGTACTGTAGTACATCTTGCCACAGTCAACACCACGTGCCCTGCTCATGGTTAACACCACAACAGTTGAGTCCCCATCCACCACCATTGTTATCTCACGTTAAGTCCTTGTGTAGCTCCAACAAGATGGCGGTTGTGTGTGCGACTATTCAGATCATCTCTTCTTCTTCTGTTGAGCTTTCTGCGTCTTCTTCCGTTTGATGATCATGGCGTGGAGCTTCTCCAGACCTTCCTGTAGCCCCTCCCCTATGATGGCGCAGGCGGGCTGCAGGTGCCAGGGCGTTCCATTACCCAGCTCCCCTAGCGCCAGCGAGCGCTCCATCTCGTGAAGCGGCAGAGAGTTCCTCAGGTCCTGCTTGTTGGCCACCACTAGAACCGGCACCCCCTGGTTCTCCGCTAACCTCGTGATCTTATGGAGCTCAGTCTTGGCTTCCTCTAGGCGCTCGGTGTCGACGGAATCCACCACGAACACGATGCCGTCGGCACACCGCGTGTACGAGCGCCACAGGGGGCGGAGCTTCTCCTGACCGCCCACGTCCCAGAAGTGGAACGCCGCTTTCCGCCAGGACTTTCCGCCGGCGCTCAGGGACACTTTGATCTTCTCCGTGTTGAATCCCTTAGTGGGGACCGTGTTCACAAACTCGTTGAAGCGAAGGCGGTAGAGGACAGTGGTCTTCCCGGCACAGTCCAGACCCAGGATGACAATATGGAGGGCCTGGAAGGAAGGAAGGCTGGGGAAGATCTGGTCTGATAATCCATTCCCCATCTTGTTACTCACGTTTTGAGGGAGACAGACAGGGGAGCGTCGTGCTGCTGCTGCATCAACAAATAATCACAACGCTTCTCATTCCCTTCAGAGGGGGCTGTGGTGCAGCATTTACCTGGAAATAAAGGAGAGAGAATACAATGTAAGCAGCTGTGAAAAGCACTCAACCAACAAGAACAGCAGTCTATTGCTTTACAATTGGAGGGGCTTTCAACTGTAAGTGAATATAGCCTAGGCCTATAGACTATTTTTCTCCTTTCTCATTGTAAGTGAATATACTCGCTCCCCCCCCCCCCCTAATCCCCACCCCCCCCCTCTTATTCTTAAGCCTTTTCCATCTTTAATATTTCGGGACATAGGATATGAATGAGAGGAGCCTATTTGCACATGTAGCGTCTAGAGCAGCGCTCGGAGCTCGGTGGATTTCATATGCTAATTCCCATTCAGAGGCAGTAGGCTATCGGTATTAAATGACAAGTATGCCGGCGCGCTCCCAACCAAAATCCAATTTTAACTGTCTTCGGGTTGATGATCGTTGCTGTTAGCGCAAGAGCGTGGAATGGCATCAGTCTGCTACCACTAATGGCAAAACAAATGGCTTGGCAGACAGAGGTGTTATGCCAACAAGTGCTATGAAAAAAAAAAACTATGAATCGAATGCTCTGATATATTAGTAGGCTATGCTAGTTTGCTACTCAATCATCTTGCACGCAGGAACAGGCAGTCTAGGTAGACATCCAATGCAAACTGTCATGAAAAACTGGCGACGATGGTTTGGGTATAGGCTAATTTATGCCACATATTGTACTGTGCGTAACCTCTGTGCATATTCTCTATGCATAGACAAAATAATGCACACCTACCTTTGTGATGTAGGCATTTGGACTTCCCAAAACGTGAAAACGAAATCGTTGCAGGGTATCCTTTATGATCTCCTCTCTCTTCCTCACACTATCACCTCCACACCACTACTGAAAGATAAAAGTAGACTGACTCCCTCTAAATTCCATTCCCGCACCACGGGTTCAACCTAGGATGTTTCTAGCGTGAGCTCTGGTTGGCTGACGTCCCAGAGCGCTCCATTTTCTCCTTGTCCGATTGGTGGACCGTTTTCTACTTGTCCGATTGGTGGAGAGCCGTGCCTGTCTCTTATCTGGAACTCATCTATAGGCTACACTTGTGTGGCTGGTGATAGAAGTTGCTCAGTTTTCACTTTCAAGTTTCTTTAATTGCAAGAAACGTCACGAATATGAAGAATATGAAGATCTAGATATATTTTTAAAGATGTGTCCTGCCTAACTTTGTATTTTTAAATAAAGATAGGGCCAATGTATGACGATTTTTAAATTATTTTATAATTAGATCAGATCTGTGCTATGTGCGGAAAAAAAGCAATCATGCAAGATCAAAGAACAGGGTGATTTCCTTTACGGAGGCGAGGACAATCAATAACACATTTACTGTGGTTTGGGTGATCTCTCGGATCTGGTCTGATCTCTTAACGGTTTCAATAGTTTTATCTGAAAGTGGGCTCCACATACGCCAAATTTTAGAATGGCGGTTAATTGACATTTGAAATGAGATTGCAGTGAAATCCCACAGGGCACACACTGGTTGAATCAACGTTGTTTCCACGTAATTTGACGTTGAACTAACGTGGAATAGACGTTGAATTGACGTCTGTGCCCAGTGGGATTGCACCCTCAATTTACTAGTGAAAGTGATATCCCTCATTGGAAAGCCTATGACCCACATTCGATATTTGTAAAGTGATCAAAAGGGACGTTTTCAAGTGCTAGAATATTGTCGGATATGGATAGGGGCGGCAGGTAGTTTAGTGGTTAAGAGCGTTGTGCCAGTAACCGAAAGGTTCTAATCCCCGAGCCGACTAGGTGAAAAATCTGTTGATGTGCCCTTGAGCAAGGCACATAACCCTAATTGCTCTGGATAAGAGCGTCTGCTAAATGACTAAAATGTAATGTAAATGGATATGAATTACAAGTTCATTTGACAGGCTATCCAAACTAGGGGTCGCCTGATATGAAAATGGGGTCACATGAGAATTTCAAAAATCCAGAGAAAAAATGTATATATACAAAATAATACATATATTATAATATTGCCTTTGTATCTCAAAATAATTGTAACGTGGTTAACCTTCAAAATCGTAATAAAAAAATGTCTAATGAAAAAAATTGAATTAAACCAGGAGCGCCCACAGATCATGGAAAAAGGCTGCGCTTGACCGTTGCACTTGAACCATTCCCATGGTAAATAGCTAGGCCCGCTACACTATAAAACCATACACCAGGGTTCTTCAATTCTGGTCCTGGAGGGCCGAAACACTTCTGTTTTTTATTTCTACCTGGTAGTTAATTGCACTCACCTGGTGTCCCAGGTCTGAATTAGCCCCTGATTAGAAGGAGAGGATGGAAAACAGAGGTGTTTCGGCCCTCCAGGACCAGAATTGAAGAACCCTGCCATACACTATTACACAGACTTTGATATTACCAACCGCAATTGATATGGTGAAAACAACCTCCAAAGTCAGATAACACTGTTAAAGGAAGAATTTATACAATTGAAAGCAATCAAGAGGAAACTCCCCAGCTTACAGTGCATTCGGAAAGTATTGAGACCCCTTCACTTTTTCCACTTTTTATTACATTACAGCCTTATTCTAAAATTGATTAAATTGTTTTGTTTTTCCTCATCAATCTACACACAATACCCCATAACAGTATGAAAAAAAATAAAAAAATGTATACACTCACTAACTGTAAGTCGCTCTGGATAAGAGCATCTGCTAAATGACTAAAATGTAAAATAATGACAAAGCAAAAACGGGTTTTTAGAAATTCTTGGAAAAAAAGATAACTGAAATATCATATTTACATAAGTATTCAGACCCTTTACTCAGTACTTTGTTGATGCACCTTTGGCAGCGATTACAGCCTCGAGTCTTCTTGGGTGTGACACCTGTATTTGGGGAGTTTCTCCCATTCTTCTCTGCAGATCCTCTCAAGCTCTGTCAGGTTGGATGGGGAGTGTTGCTGCACAGCTATTTTCAGGTCTCTCCAGAGATGTTCGATCGGTTTCAAGTCCGGGCTCTGGCTTGGCCACTCAAGGACATTCGGAGACTTGTCCCGAAGCCACTCCTGCGTTGTCTTGGCTGTGTGCTTAGGGTCATTGTCCTGTTGGAAGTTGAAATTAACCTTCACCCCAGTCTGAGGTCCTGAGTGCTCTGGAGCAGGTTTTCATCAAGGATCTCTCTGTACTTTGCTCCGTTCATCTTTGCCTCGATCCTGACTAGTCTCCCAGTCCCTGCCGCTGAAAAACATCCCCACAGCATGATGCCATGACACCATGTTTCACCATAGGGACGGGGCCAGGTTTCCTTCAGACGTGACGCTTGGCATTCAGGCCAAAGAGTTCAATCTTGGTTTCATCAGACCAGAGAATCTTGTTTCTCATGGTCTGAGAGTCTTTAGGTGCCTTTTGGCAAACTCCAAGCAGGCTGTCATGTGCCTTTTACTGAGGAGTGGCTTCTGTCTGGCCACTCCACCATAAAGGCCTAATTGGTGGAGTGCTGCAGAGATGTTTGTCCTTCTGGAAGGTTCTCCCATCTCCACAGAGGAACTTTGGAGCTCTGTCAGAGTGACCATCGGGTTCTTGGCCCTTCTCCCCCGATTGCTCAGTTTGGCTGGGCGGCCAGCTCTAGGAAGAGTCTTGGTGGTTCCAAACGTCTTCCATTTAAGAATGATTGAGGCCACTGTATTCTTGGGGACCTTCAATGCTGCATAATGTTTTTGGTACCCTTCCCCAGATCTGTGCCTCGACACAATCCTGTGTCAGAGCTCTATGGGCAATTCGTTCGACCTCATGGCTTGGATTTTGCTCTGACATGCACTGTCAACTGTGGGACCTTATATAGACAGGTGTGTGCCTTTCCAAATCATGTCCAATCAATTGAATTTACCACAGGTGGACTCCAATCAAGTTGTAGAAACATCTCATGGATGATCAATGGAAACAGGATGCACCTGTGCTCAATTTCGAGTCTCATAGCAAAGGGTCTGAATACTTATGTAAATAAGGTATTTCTGTTTTTTGTTTTTAATACATTTGCAAAAATGTCTAAAAACCTGTTTTCACTTTGTCAATATGGGGTATTGTGTGTAGATTGCTGAGGAAATTGTTTTATTTAATCCATTTTAGAATAAGGCTGTAACGTAACAAAATGTGGAAAAAGTCAAGGGGTCTGTAACTTCGATTGTAAACTATATCAAACCACATCCATGGATTTAATGTGCAGGGGAAATACAAAAACCTTCTACAGATGAGTGACCAAATCAGTGGATCCAGAGGAAATAACTCTTTAGTCTTTCAAAAGCAAACCATGCTCTCGTCTGCATTAAAACCAAATATCGATCCAGCTTGGATGTGACAGCAGGGATGAGCACTGTCTGTGCATCTTGACCACTGTCGACCACGCCCCCTGACTTTGAGACGCTCCGACCCGACATTCATCAAGCACACCCATCTCATTAGTGATGGTGAGTTAAGAGACATTATGTCAGACTAATTTGCAATTGACTGTCATAGCCTCACATTAAAAGTATGTGATGGTGAGTTGAGAAGACAATCAGAAATACTGTTAGAATGTTTTTCAATTGACTGCCATAGCCCCAAATAAAAATAGTAAACATTGGCTGTTAATTACATATTTTTTTTCACATGGTTGGGGTCACGAGAATTTTTAGATATCAAAATAGGGTTGTGGGCCAAAAAAGTTTGGGAATCCCTGGGTTAGACTTTTAGCCGTGTAATTACCAGACTGATTAACGAACCATTCATGTAAGATTGCGAGTCTTGGTTAGACATGAGAACAACTTTAGAAATTTGAAATGAAAAGAAAAAGCCTCTTGTTCATTCTCTTTTTCAGAACTCTCAGCAGGAGTTACGCATTTTCTATCATGTTTAATGACAAAGGCATTCAAACTTCCATACTCACCAATACACAAATGACAAACTCCATTCAGAAAAATACAACAAATAGCAACATTTTGGTCTTATGTCTTTGTAACGAGAAAAAAACCAAACAACAAAGATGTCCAAGCAGTGCACATCATCTTGACACCTGACACATATCAGGCCTAAATGTAAAGCAAAAAAATACAAATAAAAGTAAAGGGCTTTTCACACTGCACATTCTTAGCACAACACTAGTCCATTAAGGGCTAGTTTACACTTCTTTCACACTAGTATTCCCACGGGGGGCCAGTATAAAAAAAAGATATGTATAAGATAAGAGCGTCTGCTAAATGACTAAAATGTAAATGTAAATGTAGTATGTGTAAACCCTTGGCTGAATACAGAGTGAATGTTATAACCGTTATAACTGTCTAAACTGTGTTATAACAGTGTTATAACTGTTGGGATTCATTGATGCTAAATCTGCAGTGTCTTCATGGTCCTGGCCACGGTGTCTGAGTTCCAGCGTGCTGCGTCCCACCCCAGGAACCACCCTGTGAAGGTGGGGGGCTCATGACCCTGCTTCACCATCACTATGGAGGTCCTCTTATCCCTACCCCCCGGATCCGTCTCTATGTATGTCTTGGCTGTAAGGAAGGGAGCACATAGACACTGTCAATCAATGGGATAAACCATAGAAAAGAGTGTGTTCACACCTCAAATACACTGAGTGTACAAAACATTAGGAACACCTTCCTAATATTGAGTTGCCCCGCCTTTTGCCCTCAGAACAGCCTCAATTCAATTCTACAAGGTGTTGAAAGCGTTCCACTGGAATGCTGGCCCTTGTTGACTCCAATGCTTCCCACAGATGTTTCAAGTTGGCTGGATGTCCTTTGAGTGGTGGACCATTCTAGATACACACGGGAAACTGTTGAGCGTGGAAAACCCAGCAGCGTTGCAATTCTTGACACAAAACGGTGTGCCTGGCACCTACTACCATATCCTGTTCAAAGGCACTTAAATCTTCTGTCTTGCCTCTCTGAATGGCAAACATACACAAGCAATGTCTCAATGCTTAAAAATCCTTCTTTAACCTCTCTCCTCCCCTTCATCTACACTGATTGAAGTGGATTTAACAAGTGACATCAATAAGGGATCATAGCTTTCACCGGGATTCACTTGGTCAGTCTTTGTCATGGAAAGAGCAGGTGTTCCTAATGTTTTGTACACTCAGTGTATATTAAAAGGTATATACTGAATGTATGTATATATATATAAATTATACATAAAAGTAAAGGGTCTGAATATATATATATATATATATATATATATATATATATATATATATATACACTGCTCAAAGAAATAAAGGGAACACTAAAATAACACATCCCAGATCTGAATGAATGAAATAATCTTATTAAATACTTTTTTCTTTACATAGTTGACTGTGCTGACAACAAAATCACACAAAAATTATCAATGGAAATCAAATTTATCAACCCATGCAGGTCTGGATTTGGAGTCACCCTCAAAATTAAAGTGGAAAACCACACTACAGGCTGATCCAACTTTGATGTAATGTCCTTAAAACAAGTCAAAATGAGGCTCAGTAGTGTGTGTGGCCTCCACGTGCCTGTATGACCTCCCTACAACACCTGGGCACGCTCCAGATGAGGTGGCGGATGGTCTCCTGAGGGATCTCCTCCCAGACCTGAACTAAAGCATCCGCCAACTCCTGGACAGTCTGTGGTGCAACGTGGCGTTGGTGGATGGCGCGAGACATGATGTCCCAGATGTGCTCAATTGGATTCAGGTCTGGGGAACGGGCGGTCCAGTCCATAGCATCAATGCCTTCCTCTTGCAGGAACTGCTGACACACTCCAGCCACATGAGGTCTAGCATTGTCTTGCATTAGGAGGAACCCAGGGCAACCGCACCAGCATATGGTCTCACAAGGGGTCTGAGGATCTCATCTCGGTACCTAATGGCAGTCAGGCTACCTCTGGCAAGCACATGGAGGGCTGTGCGGCCCCCCAAAGAAATGCCACCCCACACCATGACTGACCCACCACCAAACCGGTCATGCTGGAGGATGTTGCAGGCAGCAGAACGTTCTCCACGGCGTCTCCAGACTCTGTCACGTCTGTCACGTGCTCAGTGTGAACCTGCTTTCATCTGTGAAGAGCAGAGGGCGCCAGTAGCGAATTTGCCAATCTTGGTGTTCTCTGGCAAATGCCAAACGTCCTGCAAGGTGTTGGGCTGTAAGCACAACCCCCACCTGTGGACGTCGGGCCCTCATACCACCCTCATGGAGTCTGTTTCTGACCGTTTGAGCAGACACATGCACATTTGTGGCCTGCTGGAGGTCATTTTGCAGGGCTCTGGCAGTGCTCCTCCTGCTCCTCCTTGCACAAAGGCGGAGGTAGCAGTCCTGCTGCTGGGTTGTTGCCCTCCTACGGCCTCCTCCACGTCTCCTGATGTACTGGCCTGTCTCCTGGTAGCGCCTCCATGCTCTGGACACTACGCTGACAGACACAGCAAACCTTATTGCCACAACTCGCATTGATGTGCCATCCTGGATGAGCTGCACTACCTGAGCCACTTGTGTGGGTTGTAGACTCCGTCTCTTGCTACCACTAGAGTGAAAGCACCGCCAGCATTCAAAAGTGACCAAAACATCAGCCAGGAAGCATAGGAACTAAGAAGTGGTCTGTGGTCACCACCTGCAAAACCAGTCCTTTATTGGGGGTGTCTTGCTAATTGCCTATAATTTCCACCTGTTGTCTATTCCATTTGCACAACAGCATGTGACATTTATTGTCAATCAGTGTTGCTTCCTAAGTGGACAGTTTGATTTTACAGAAGTGTGATTGACTTGGAGTTACATTGTGTTGTTTAAGTGTTCCCTTTATTTTTTTGAGAAGTGTATATACAGTACCAGTCAAAAGTTTGGACACACCTACTCATTCAAGGGTTTTTCTTAATTTTTACTATTTTTTACATTGTATATTAATAGTGAAGACATCAAAACTATGACAGAACACATATGGAATCATTTAGTAACCAAAAAAGTGTTAAACAAATCAAAATATATTTTATATTTGAGATTCTTCAAATAGCCACCCTTTGCCTTGATGACAGCTTTGCACACTCTTGGCATTCTCTCAACCAGCTTCACCTGGAATGCTTTTCCAACAGTCTTGAAGGAGTTCCCACATATGCTGAGCATTCTTTGGCTGCTTTTACTTCAGTCTGCCGTCCCGACTCATCACAAACCATCTCAATTTGGTTGAGGTCGGGGGATTGTGGAGGCCAGGTCATCTGATGTAGCACTCCATCACTCTCCTTCTTGGTAAAATAGCCCTTACACAGCCTGGACGTGTGTTGGGTCATTGTCCTGTTGAAAAACAAATGATAGTCCCACTAAGCCCAAACCAGATGGGACGGCATATCGCTGCAGAATGCTGTGGTAGCCATGCTGGTTAAGTGTGCCTTGAATTCTAAATAAATCACAGACAGTGTCACCAGCAAAGCAACCCCACACCATAACACCTCCTCCTCCATGCTTTACGGTGGGAAATACACATGCGGAGTTCATCCATTCACCCACACCGTGTCTCACAAAGACTCTGCGGTTGGAACAAAAAATCTCCAATTTGGATTCCAGACCAAAGGACAAATTTCCACCGGTCTAACGTCCATTGCTCGTGTTTCTTGGCCCAAGCAAGTCTCTTCTTATTATTGGTGTCCTTTAGTAGTGGTTTCTTTGCAGCAATTCGACCATGAAGGCCTGATTCACACAGTCTCCTCTGAACAGTTGATGTTGAGATGTGTCTGTTACTTGAACTCTGTGAAGCATTTATTTGGGCTGCAATTTCTGAGGCTGGTAAGTCTAATGAACTTATCCTCTGCAGCAGAGGTAACTCTGGGTCTTCCATTCCTGTGGCGGTCCTCATGAGAGGCAGTTTCATCATAGCGCTTGATGGTTTTTGTGACTGCACTTGAAGAAACTTTCAAAGTTGTTGAAATGTTCCGTATTGACTGACCTTCATGTCTTAAAGTAATGATGGACTGTTGTTTCTCTTTCTTATTTGAGCTGTTCTTGCCATAATATGGACTTGGTCTTTTACCAAATAGGGCTATCTTCCGTATACCCCCCCTACCTTGTCACAACACAACTGATTGGCTGAAATGCATTAAGAAGGAAAGAAATTCCACAAATTAACTTTTAAGAAGGCACATCTGTTAATTGAAATGCATTCCAGGTGACTACCTCATGAAGCTGGATGAGAGAATGCCAAGAGTGTGCAAATCTGTCATCAAGGCAAAGGGTGGCTATTTGAAGAATCTCAAATATAAAATATATTTTGATTAGTTTAACACTTTTTTGGTTACTACATGATTCCATATGTGTTATTTCATAGTTTTGATGTCTTCACTATTATTCTACAATGTAGAAAATAGTAAAAATAAAGAAAAACCCTTGAATGAGTAGGTGTTCTAAAACGTTTTACGGGTAGTGTAAACTATACATTAAACTTACTTTACCAAAAATAAATTACTCCCCACACACACAAGGCAAGGACCATAACTCACCGGATTTTACAGATTCAGTTCTCTCAACTTCATTGGCATCTTTGCCAATCCAGACAAACACCTATCATAAAACATTAACATCAATATAGTGCAACCTCCATAGAGGTAAAAATGGGCTGAACATTTTAATTTGGGGATGTGTAACAAGCTCCATACGTGATCCCAGATGTCCAACAGCATCACGTCATCCTCTGCCAGGTCCTCCTGACTGAACTCTCCTGGAACCTCCTCAATCTGCAGAGAGTATTTTTAATCTATTTGTGTGTGTGTGTGTGTGTGTGTGTGTGCGAGCGTGCGTGTGTGTATGTGTGTGTGGTACTCACTATGAACCTGCCAGTCTTGTTGGAGCAGGCGAACAGACGAGGTTGTTGAGTGAGGCTCTTACTCTCCAATCTCTCTGATGTCTGGTACTCCTTCTTCCCCCCTAATGCTGCCCAGAGGTCCGCTACAACCAAACATAACAAATCTGCTTGAGTTTCTGTGCATCTTGAATTGGTGATATACATTTTAGGACTAAAAACCTCAATCTGCCTTGAGACTTTCCTTGTCTCAGTGTGCCCTCTGGTGACTGTCCTGAGTACTACATCACATCATTATTATGGCGCCATATCAAGGTCCATATTCATAAAGCTTCTCAGAGTAGGAGTACTAGATTAGCACTCCTCCCCTGAGACGCTTTCTGAATATGGGCCAGGCCAAGGAATCTGTATGATATTCTCACCTGGTTCCTGTCCCTCTACGATGCGTTGTGTCTGACACATCAGCACCTGACTCAGGTACTGGGCCCCCTGCTCCTCGTCCTCGCTGGCGCCCTTACCCACCCACAGGTAGCTCCCCCCCGCGGGCAGCTTCAGCAGGTAGGCATCATTAGAGTTCAGGCTGCCAGCCTCCGCCTCCACCTGCCACAACACACACACACACAACAGACTAAAAGCTGAGGAAAGGCTGACCTCCATCTAGATGACAGGAAACGACAAATGAGCATCATAAATGCCAATGCAAAAAACTGTAATTTAGCATAATCGGTGCATAAACCCTCTTCAGAAGATAGTGTATAAACTGCATTTATGAGTGTTTACCTTCCATCACTGCCAATGAAACAACCATAGGTGTGTGTCTGTGTGGGAGAACATTCTAACCTCTGCGACGCGTGTGATGGTGCCCAGGTTACGTCGGACCTGGAACAGGCGTGTGGGGGCCGCAGGTGCCTGGCCTCCGATGCGTGAGGTACCACTCTTGTACACGATGAGGGGCTTGGCTTTGAACAGACTCAGGAGATGGGCAGGCTCTTTTCCTTGGGACACTCTCACCTAGGAAACCAAAAGAGATTATTAACGCATATCCAATTTGGTACAGGAGCTCATGGATAGCAAAGCCATCGCTGGAGGGTCAGGTAGAGACCTATGCTATAGACAATCACTAGGTGGCACTATAACACATATACAGTGGGAGATTCTCATTTGGTCAAAAAGACCGTCCTCTCCTCGACTACTCCGTCCTCTCTCCTCTGTGACCCAGAAACCGATAAGTGGTCGAGGGGAGTGTCAATTAGTTAGTAGGTAAACGAAGGAGTCTGCTCCCCTCCTCAATTACCTACTTCGACAGAGGATGCACAAGAGTATCCTTGCAGCGTCTAGCACAGAAGTGTTTTACAATAAGCCACACCCCCTTTGAATCAGCTATTGTTTTCTTGAAGGAGAAAAGCATGCATACATTTCAAAACAATACTCTACTTAATGTTTATCTATAAAATGTCTGCCCCAACTAGCTAAAAAATGTTGGATCACTTTACACATTTATTTTGGGAATCCACCCCTGTAAACATAATTTTAAGAGCCATCTGCATTTTTGTCAAAAAAAATGTATTGACATAGGCTTGTTCTGTTCACTGTTCTCTACCTACTGTATATAGTACTCTAAATACCCCAATTCATGATGTTAAGTTTAAAATAATACAATATCAAAATTGCTGACACCATTCAATCCAATGAGGGTTTGGAACTTTAAAACCAATCATCTTTTTGCAGATAGAACCTTATAGACCTAAACTATTGATTTGCCTGATGATGCACGAGTGGAGAAGAAGAGTCTCATTTCATACAAGTGCATTTCCACGTTTCCTCTCAACCCCTCCATGTCGATTACCTTTTGAACTTTTTCAAAAAGAGGAAAGGACAGGGGAGTTAGTAAAACCAATTGAGAATCTCCCAGTGTGTCTCTACAAGCAGCACCCTTGGCTCAGTTGGTCATAATTCATTAAATCAGATTAAGAGATGCCAACTTCACATACAGAGAAAAGATTCCGTCATGCCCCATAGGCATGGAAAGTAAACCCTGAAGGGATTTAATACAAAGTAGGCTGGAGAGAATAACCTCCTCTAGTATCACACTTTACAACTGTGATATATTTAAAAAATGATTTATAAACTTTACACCGTTTTTAGACGTTTACACCGAGGCCTGACCCCCTGCTCCAACCTCTTCAACCTCAGTGTGTGTGTGGGTGTCTTTCGGAGGGGTTGGGATAAAGCAGAACATGCATTTCCATTGGACATTCATAGACATTGGACAATAAGAGATCCTCATCTTAATTTGAGTTAGTCTTACCTGAACTGCGTTCCCTCCCAGAGAGCGATCCAGCTCCACAGTTAGGAAGGCTGAAGCTGTGAGCTCATCTAGAGTGCTGCTAGCCCCCTGCCTGCCACAAGAAGTATAGGGATCAATCAATCCAGCTCCCCCCCACCCACCCATCCAACCAACCAATCAACCAACCAACCAATCAACCGATCAACCAATCAATCAACCAATACATCTAATTGAAAATATACAGGTCTACCAGACTCACCAAGTGTAGATGATCTGTCCTCTCTTATATGTATAGAGGATGATGTAACAGTCTCCTCCATAGAATTGGCCATACGTCTTTGGGTCGACTGGGACTCGACCACTGGTCTCCACTCTGAAGATCTGGAACATGAAACTGGCTATTCTACTATCATTTGTTTACAATCCATGTGATTGGGATTGTCAGTAGAATAAAACACCTGACTCATTTTACATTAGCATATTTGATTATTCACTCCTTGTAACGCTTGCGTAATGAGGAACCATGCCTGATACCTGAAGGCCTGTGTTAGCGCCCCGATCTATTGCTTAGACCTTAGCTCAGTGGGCTACCAAAGTCTTGTGGCGGTAACACTTGGTCCTATACCTGAGTGTCCCCTGTGCTGTCGTCCACCATGTTATACTGGGCTGCCATGCTCTGGGACTCATGGAGCTTGGAGGCGTCGAACTCCACCTGATGTATCTTAGCGATCCTCTCAGTCACAAAGACCTTCCCTAACCCCTCGCTCTGGTTCTTATCCCTCCACCCCTGGAAGAACTGCTTGAAGATAGGAGTCTCCCCACCCTCTGGGAGTACCTGGATCTGGCGATAAAGAGGAGTTGTTTCTATGAACGTCAGTCCTGATCAGTTTAGCAGGACATGAACTGACATGATATTTAAGTCACGAGTTGATCCAACCAAATGATCCAAACATAGCAATTATGACTGATGCTAGATGGATGATAATGAGCATGAACCTGTGTGTTAGGTGGGTAGCCCATCTGCTGGATGAAGCCCTCAGCAGTCTTCATGGCAGTCTTCCTCTCGCTTGGGTTGGCGTTACGGCCTTTATGGGTGATGATGGATGATTCATGCAGAAGAAGAGGTACAAAAAAGATGGGAGGTATAGAAGGATGAGGGGATGAATTTAGATTGTTTGTCAAGATAAAGATGTTAAGCAGTTTAAATATCTACCTTTCCAGACGAAGATCATCTTGCTCTTCCCGTGGTCCAGGATGAAACACTCGTCAGACAGCAGATGGCTCTGAGAGAACGGGTTCTCCTCTGAGACCAGGGTCACCTGCATCGCTCCGGACGCATCAGATACCTGGAAGGAACAACAACGAGATGAGTTTGAATGTGTGTATGTGGTGTGTGTGGTGTGTGTGTATGTGTGTGTGTGGTGTGTGTGTGTGTATGTGGTGTGTGTGTGTGTGTGGTGTGTGTGTGTGTATGTGGTGTGTGTGTATGTGTGTGTGTGTCTGTGTGTGTGTGTGTGTGTGTGTGTGTGTGTGTGTGTGTGTATGTGTATGTGGTGTGTGTGTGTGTGTGTGTGTGTGTGTGTGTGTGTGTATGTGTGTGTGTATGTGTGTGGTGTGTGTGTGTGCATGTGTATATATGTGTGTAAGAGTGTGACCATACCATGTAGAGTTTGGCCATCTTCCTGTTGGAGATATCTGCCACCATATCATCATTGTCATCACCTTCTGGTAGATCTGGCTTGTTGCCAAGCACCTGATAGGGTTGACAGGTAAAAACACAAATACAAAAACCAGGAAGATAAGTCACAGTGACTTGTGTTAATAGAGATAGAAACATGATGGCACACAAAAGTAGATTATTTAACTGTCATACAGTTTTGCAACTAATTTAAAACACTAGACTAGGGAATGAAAGTTAAACATTGTGTTGAATTAGCCTCTGTCACCTCAGTTAACACAGATGGCTCGCTCCCTTCCTCCACGACAAAGATATAATGGTGTGTCAAGGAAGGAAGCTGGTGTTACAGATCAGTAGTCTTGACTTGCATGGTTCCATAGTTCCACCACAACAGCTGAACAACAATGTTTCTACAGTACTCTACCTTAAACTGACAGTACTTTCAGGTAGTGTGTACTCTGAGACAGCTGAACAGAGTAGTTACTCAAAGGTTAGTGAAAAGGCTTGATCGTTTTCCAGAGTGGCTATAGTCCTGATAGGAAGGGAAAACATCACCGTCCCATGATGTGTGCAACGATGACTGATTTAGTTTCCGACCTCTGCCTGAAATGACCTTATCTCAGAATCTGAGAATTATCCAGGAAGCGTCAGAATATGTCAACCCTTTAACCAGATAATCACTTTTGTTGAATTAGCATCTGTCACCTCAGTTAACTCAGACGGCTCGCTCCCTTCCTCCACGACAACCAGCTTTGCTCGGCCATTCCTCTCGTTGTCACGGATACCGGCAGCCACCTGCGCTGCCTTCAGGAGCTCAAACTTGTTGCACTCTGAACCGCACCACTGGTAGATAACCTAGAGACAGGTAACATATATGGTTCAGTTGAAAAGAGGGTTGTTGCACATTTTATGAAGTTCCAGGTGCATAAAGGCTTTAGCTTCGAGGGCTAACTAACAAAATCTTGTGGCAAGCCGACGACCCCGGTTCAAACCCAGTGGGTCACTGTTGTGTGGCAATACATCCTGATTTCTGGCAATATTCAAACAGGAGTGAACAGTATAGCTTTTGGATTTAATTTGGTAAACATTAGAATACCTTGTATATCAAATGAGCTTGATACATACACCCACCTTAAGTCAACATACCGTAGGCCTACATTGTTTTGGACTTAAGACAATAACAGACCTTCATGCCGAACAGACAATATTTGTGTTTCAGCAGAATTTGAAGTTTGTTTACAGAGTCAAGTGTAGACAATGAGTCGGGTTTCTCAGGAAAGTTACAGTCAAACAAATGAACTGTTCTTACAGGGCCACTGAGTGCACTACCATATGTGCCATAAAAGTCTGGACCTCTTGGCAGAGGCAGTGTTACCACCATAGACACTATATCATTGATACATGTTCTATATCTATATGGTAAACTCTCACATAGAGGGAGGCCAAAGTACAATCTACCGATCCATCGATGACTCAATCAGTCAATCAGTAGATCAATCAATGAATCTAAACATACTGCTCCCAGGTCCACGATGAAACAGTCCCCTCTGTTGAAGCTGGACCAGTTGAGGGTGACCTCGGTTGCCCTGACGACGCGGCGACCTTTGATGTGGAATAGTCTCCGAGCTGACAGGTCGTTGGTGACCACGTGATGGAACCCAGAGGCCACGCCTCCGGCCTAGAATAGAACAGGATAGAATAGAATAAAATAGAGTAGAATAGAAAAGAGTCGATTAGGATAGAACAGAATACTTTATTGCCTTCAAGAGGGAATTTGTCTTGCTCAGTTTAAAAGCAATTCAAGACGCAGATGTACATACGTAGTATACATCACATACAAAACAAGGTACACAGTTACGTAGTACCCAACACAAACATCCCTGAAACAACATATAAAAGGCAATGTCAGGGCCTATGAGTACCCTGTGAGGTTGAACAAGGGTAGCGTGTCAAGTAGTAAAATCAAGAAAGGTTCAGGACCAAGAAAACAAACAACGTGTGGAACACATAACTGTTTTCCTTTTCCCTCTACACCAAGTTCCTTTTCCATCCCATGAGTCACTGTTGCTGCCCATGGTCAGGGCCAAACAAAACGTTACAACAAGCGTTTATTTAATAGCACACCTAGCATATGATGCCCAGGGCCTGAAATGTGAAATGTGGCAAATGCAATGAATGTTCACTGCTAAAAATAAGGGTGCTTTCTGGTTCAATACAACACCATATATTCTAGTAGTAAATAGCAGTAAGACAGATAAAGGAACAAATCTAATATTAGTGAAATAAACGGAAATAAAATGCATCAGTAAGACAATACCGTACTTTGTATGTGATGCCTCCCTTGAAGTATCGTGTGAAGGCAGTGGACTCGAACCCCTGCAGTTCTCGGTACTGGACAGGCTTCCCTCCTAGAAAATCATCCAGCTGAACAGTAAAGATAGCCGCTGCCGTGCTCTCATCCTGGCTGCACTCCTTCCCTGAGGAGAGAGCATGAGTGGTACAGTACTTAAATACAATATGATAAATGTTAGTATGAAATGAGAGAGTATTCAAGTTTAGACAGAGAAACTTTAGCACAGACTGCCTGGTTGATGTTATCACTCTGATGCTCATAGTATGCTTTATTGTAAAACTGTGTGGCGTGTGTCTTTTTTTGTTCACATCTTTTTTGTCACCCTTGTAGACATATCTTGGCAACAATAATCTCACTGGTGTTGCAGTCAACAAATGTTCGCTCTGAAACAGAATCTACCAGCCTTGCATGTTGCCATTGTAAATGTATGGGTGGCTGCACACCACTACAGAGGTTTAACAACAGGAGCTGGAACCCTGTTAGTGATACCTTGTAGGCCTGATGAGGTAAGTAAACAGTCCAAGTCATACCTGCTATTTTGGTGTGACTAACCTACAGTAGTTAAACATTAGTCTACAGCATGAGGCCATTCTAATTTAATGGGTGACTGAATGAAGGAACTGAGGAAGAAATGTAAGCCCATAGCAGCAAGCAAAATGGGAAGGAAACCCATTGGAGGTCCATTAGTGTCTTTACTGGTTAATGATTCATGATGATGATGAGGGAATGAGGGAGGAGAGGAAGGACAACATAACATCTTAGTGGTGCTATTGATGTTTGTATTCAGATGGGAGTTGGTGAGTGCGGAGAGAGAGAGGAGGAGGAGAGAGAGAGAGAGAGAGAGATAGAGAGAGTGAGAGAATGATCTAATTATGTGTCAAGGAAGGAAGCTGGTGTTACAGACTTGTATGGTTCCATAGTTCCACCACAACAGCTGAACAACAATGTTTCTACAGTACTCTACCTTAAACTTACAGTATTTTCAGGTAGTGTGTACTCTGAGACAGCTGAACAGAGTAGTTACTCAAAGGTTAATGAAAAGGCTTGATCGTTTTCCAGAGTGGCTATAGTCCTGATAGGAAGGGAAAACATAATTGTCCCATGATGTGTGCAATGATGACTGATATAGTGTACAACCTCTGCCTGGAATGACCTTATCTCAGAATCTTAAAATCTGAGAATTATCCAGGAAGCGTGAGGATATGTCAACTCGCCCGACCTTTAACCAGATAATACTTTTGTTTCCTACTTCAGGCAAAAAAATTGTTTTCAGCTCAGCTGATGACAAGATTGGCTGACTTGCTTCTACTTTACTTCTGTCTACAGTAACAGACAACAGCACCTCGAGACCTCACACAGTTGTGAAATGACAGTGACACTACTATGGGGGACAACAACACATATAATACATACACTGAGTATACAAAACATTAAGAACTGCTCTTCCCATAACATAGACTGACCAGGTGAATCCAGCTGAAAGCTATGATCCCTTATTGAGGTCACATGTTAAATCCACTTCAATCAGTGTAGATGAAGGGGAGGAGACAGGTTAAAGAAGGATTTTTAAGCCTTGAGACAATTGAGACATGGATTGTGTATGTGTGCCATTCAGAGGGTGAATGGGCAAGACAAAACATTTATCTGAATATTAACTGAAACACAAGCAAAACCATCTCTCTTGTTCAGTCTTGTATGTACAATCTGTTCTTCTCCTATATTAATACATCTACACAGATATGATCCTATGAAGTTAATGTGTTATAACACTGTTAGTACATTATGCCTTTTGATGCTAAGTTGTTTTATTTCTTGCCAATGTATTTATTAATGTTAATGAAAATATTATGAGAATATTATGCCATTGATTTCAGCCTGTAGCTATAAAACTTTAACATCTATGAAGCACTCCCTAAATGTGTTCACATAAATCTCCAATGTTTGATAACCCTCCGTCAGTAAACAAATCATCCAGCATGTGACATCCTGCTGGAACAGCCTGAGGAAACATGCACGAAAGCACACATGAATGCGCGTACGCGCACACACTCACGCACAAACACATACGCACACACACACACATACACACACACTGTCACGACTTCTGCCGCGGCTGCCTCCCCTCCTTGTTCGGGCAGGTTTCGGCGTTCGTCGTCACCGGCTTACTAGCTACTGCCGCTCCCATTCTCATCACTCCACTTGTCTTGTCTTGTCAATCACACACACCTGGTGCTCATCCCCTAATTAGTCTGTGTGTTCCCTCTGCCCCCTTGTCTTTGTGAGTGATTGTTCTATGTGGGAGGAGAGTAGCTCGGTTGAGATACCCCCATACTCCCAGCCTCCTGCATCGTGGCGCCGGTAGTATGGGCGATGGACGCGGATATAGAGCGGGCATTTCGCACAGATCCATCTCCATCTCAGTGTCCAGCTGGGCTGCGGTCCGTGCCTGCTCTTATCCGCGATCGTTTGATCCACTGGGCACACACGTCACCCTCCTCTGGTCACCCAGGTATCGGTCGTACAGTGCGCTGCCTGACTGATAAATACTGGTGGCCTACCTTGGCTAAGGACGTGAGGTTGTACATCTCCTCCTGCTTGGTGTGCACCCAGAGTAAGGCACCAAGTTGCAACCATTACCAGTTCCACAACGACCATGGTCTCATCTAAGTATTGATTTTCTTACTGATCTTCCCCTGTCCCAAGGTAACACCACCATCCTGGTCATTGTGGACCGCTTTTCGAAGTCCTGCCGCCTCCTTCCTCTGCCCGGTCTCCCCACAGCCCTAAAAACTGTGGAGGATGAGGCCCTGTTTACTCACGTATTCTGGCACTACGGGGTACCAGAGGATATAGTGTCCGACCGAGGTTCCCAGTTCATGTCTAGGGTCTGGAAGGCGTTCATGGATCGCCTGGGGGTCTCGGTCGGCCTGACCTCTGGATTCCACTCCGAGAGTAATGGGCAGGTGGAAAAGGTTAATCAAGATGTGGGTAGGTTCCTGCGGACCTACTGCCAGGACCGGCCGGGGGAGTGGTCAGTGTTCTTGCCATGGGCAGAATATGACCAGAACTTTCTCCGCCACTCCTACACTAACCTAACGCCCTTCGAATGTGTTTTAGGTTACCAACCGGTTCTGGCACCGTGGCACCAGAGCCAGACCGAGGCTCCTGTGGTGGATGACTGGTTTCGGCGCGCGGAGGAGACTTGGGACGCTGCCCACGTTCACCTCCAGCGTGCCGTGCGTCGTCAGAAGGCCAACGCTGACCACCACTGCAGGGAGGCCCCGGTCTTCGTACCGGGGGTTCGGGTCTGGCTCTCAACCCGGAATCTGCCACTCCGCCTGCCCTGCCAGAAGCTGAGCCCGCGGTTTGTGGGGCCGTTTAAAGCCCTGAGGGGGATAAACGAGGTCACATACAGGTTATTACTTCCCCCTGATTACCGTATTAACCCCTCGTTTCATGTGTCTCTCCTCAGGCCGGTGGTGGTTGGTCCGCTCCAGGAGTCTGAGGTGCGGGAGGTCCCTCCACCTCCTCTGGACATCGAGGGGGCCCCGGTGTACTAGGTCTGTTCCGTCCTGGATTCGAGGCGTCGGGTGGGGGGCCTTCAGTACCTCGTGGAGTGGGAGGGGTACGGTCCGGAGGAACGGTGCTGGGTCCCGGAGAGGGACATCCTCGATCCCTCCCTGTTGCAGGATTTTCACCATCGCCATCCGGCTTGCCCTGCTTTGTGTCCTCCTGGCCGTCCCCGAGGCCGGGGTCGGCGCGCTGCTGGAGCTGCGCGTCAAAGAGGGGGGGGTTGGGGGGTACTGTCACGACTTCCGCCGAGGCTGCCTCCCCTCCTTGTTCGGGCAGGTTTTGGCGTTCGTCGTCACCGGCTTACTAGCTACTGCCGCTCCCATTCTCATCAGTCAGCTTGTCTTGTCTTGTCAATCACACACACCTGGTGCTCATCCCCTAATTAGTCTGTGTATAAGTGTTCCCTCTGCCCCCTTGTCTTTGTGAGTGATTGTTCTATGTGGGAGGAGAGTAGCTCGGTTGAGATACTCTCTCATTTATTTTGCCAGGGTTGATTTTCCCCTGTGTCATTACATTTATTGTATTTTCTGAGACTGTGTTTGGTCAGGGAGAATTGTTTCCCCTGTACCTGTTTCGATTGCCGTTGTAGGCGCATTGTATGCCTGGAAGGAATAAATCTGCATCCGGTTATTTTACTCCTGCGCCTGACTCTGTCCATCATTCACCACACACACACTCCAACTCACCCAGCCAGTAGTGCAGGTCGTAGAAACAGCTATCCCGCTGTTTGACAGTGTGGAGGACCACGTACGCGTCCCCAACATAGAAGTTCCCGTGCAGGTTCTCAGGCACAGGGCACAGCTCAATCTTCTCTATCCTCCATATCTGGAGACCGGCTACCCTGCCTGCCTTGTCAAACTCCCTGTGGTAGAGCACCATGGTTCCTCTGATTATCTGGTAGCAGAAGGGGGACGGCTGGATGTGGATCCCAGGTGTGGTGAGAGGAGCGTGGGGTGAGAGAGAAGCACAGACTGCTGCTCTGTTCTCTATCTGGTCCTGGGGAGGAGTGAGTCAATAGCAGCAGTGTGCAGGGCTCTAAGTTGGAGGCTGAGAGGGGGTGGGTGTGTCTTAGATGCTGACAAAGTACACACACACACAGTCTGTATGTGGTTTTTACACTTGTTTTCACTACACATGCAAATTACTGTCTCTATTTATACTCAATATTTCCAGTAAAGGCGCTGCTCTAATAACTTTATTACATCATAATATTAGGCTTGAAATAACTTGCATTCAGATCAGGTCGATAGAGATGTTTATCTTGTAGTTTCAACAGAGCTCAGCAGTGTGTGGTTATTTGTCTTTGCACTTATAAATATAGAGAACCAGAAAAAAAAATCCCCGCAATTGCATCAATTCAGAATTAATCTCTGCTTTGGTTTACAACTATTTGAACAAGAACCTAAATATTAACCAGACATTACAGAATGGTTCCCTTTCAAGTTTCTTATTTCTTGTTTAATATTAGACTGGTCTCTAAAGGTTATGGCTTAGGGGAGGGCCCTAGTTCAAGGTCAAAAGTATGTGGACTCCCTTCAAATTAGTGGATTCGGCTATTTCAGCCACACCCGTTGCTAACAGGTGTATAAAATCGAGCACACAGCCATGCAATCTCCATAGACAAACATTGGCAGTAGAATGGCCTTACTGAAGAGCTCATTGACTTTCAACGTGGCACCGTCATAGGATGCCACCTTTCCAACAAGTCAGTTCGTCAAATTTCGGCCCTGCTAGAGCTGCCCCGGTCAACTGTAAGTGCTGTTATTGTGAAGTGGAAACGTCTAGGAGCAACAATGGCTCAGCTGTGAAGTTGTAGGCCACACAAGCTCAGAAAACGGGAACAGTCTTTGCGATTGTAATCTAAACTTGTAGATTTACCAGCCATACCTGCTCCATTCCAACACATTTCACAGCTTGTGGCCAATTATTGAAATACTATGACAGTGTGTATTACAATTACTCACTACTATCTATTACCTAAGGGTTATATTACAAGACCGATCTGTTAATGTTGTGTAACTAATCTGTTTTGAGTATTGTAGAGTTTTTTTCCCCTAAAAGTCATTTTCTTTTAAAGTCGGTGAAGCCTGTGACCAGTTTCCCCTTAGTGTCAGTTAATGTGAGCGATAGAAGAGGAGGAACCAGACAAGAGATGGATGCTTTAAAATGGATGCTGACGAAACCAGGATAAAAAATACCATGATTTGGGGTATTTTCACGACATTTAATAAATACACTATATTTACAAAAGTATGTGGACTCCCTTCAAATTAGTGGATTCGGCTATTTCAGCCACACCCGTTGCTAACAGGTGTATAAAATCGAGCACACAGCCATGCAATCTCCATAGACAAACATTGGCAGTAGAATGGCCTTACTGAAGAGCTCATTGACTTTCAACGTGGCACCGTCATAGGATGCCACCTTTCCAACAAGTCAGTTCGTCAAATTTCGGCCCTGCTACATTTACGTCATTTAGCAGACGCTCTTATCCAGAGCGACTTAGAGTTAGCACATACATTACTTTATCGAACCCACAACCCTGGCGTTGCAAACACCATGCTCTACCAACTGAGCTACATCCCCTGCCGGCCATTCCCTCCCCTACCCTGGACCAATTGTGCGCCGCCCCATGGGTCTCCCGGTCGCGGTCGGCTACGACAGAGCCTGGATTCGAACCAGGATCTCTAGTGGCACAGCTAGCACTGCGATGCAGTGCCTTAGACCACTGCGCCACTCGGGAGACTACTAGAGCTGCCCCGGTCAACTGTAAGTGCTGTTATTGTGAAGTGGAAACGTCTAGGAGCAACAATGGCTCAGCTGTGAAGTTGTAGGCCACACAAGCTCAGAAAACGGGAACGCTGAAGCGCATAGCGCGTAAAAATCATCTGTTCTCGGTTGCAACACTCACTACCGAGTTCCAAACTGCCTCTGGAAGCAACATCAGCACAAGAACTGTTCGTTGGGAGCTTCATGAAATGGGTTTCCATGGCCGAGCAGCCGCAGACAAACCTAAGATCACCATGGGCAACGCCAAGCGTCGGCTGGAGTGGTGTAAAGCTTGCCACCATTGGACTCTGGAGCAGTAGACATGCTTCACCATCTGGCAGTCCGACGGACAAATCTGGGTTTGGCAGATGCCAGGAGACCGCTACCTGCCCGAATGCATAGTGCCAACTGTAAAGTTTGGTGGAGGAGGAATAATGGTCTGGGGCTGTTTTTCATGGTTCGGGCTAGGCCCCTGAAGGGAAATCTAAATGCTACAGTATACATTGACATTCTAGATGATTCTGTGCTTCAACTTTGTGGCAACAGTTTGGGGAATGCCTTTTTCTGTTTCAGCATGACAATTCCCCCGTGCACAAAGCGAGGTTCATACAGAAATGATTTGTTGAGATCGGTGTGGAAGAACTTGAATGGCCTGCACAGAGCCCTGACCTCAACCCCATCGAACACCTTTGGGATTAATTGGAACGCAGACTGCGAGCCAGGCCTCATCGCCTAACATCAGTGCCCGACCTCACTAATGCTCTTGTGGCTGAATGGAAGTAAGTCCCCACAGCAATGTTCCAACATCTAGTGGAAAGCCTTCCCAGAAGAGTGGAGGCTGTTTTAGCAGCAAAGCGGAGACCAACTCCATATTAATGCCCATGATTTTGGAATGAGATGTTCGACAAGCAGGTGTCCACATACTTTTGGTAATGTGTAGAATGGTCCTTTAGAGGAATGATTGTTGACATATAGTTGACATTCATATCTAAAAGCATAATTGGGAAATAATTTTGGCCTTACCCAGGCCTCCTTTAAGTCTCCATAATATTTCATATATAGGCGCTAAAAAGTTAAAATTGGTCATATGAAGCTTTACCGATTGCTCTGTAATATGAGTAGCATTTTTGTTTCAATAACAATTTTGATACATTATTTTATTAATATTAAAAAAAATTAACATTAATATTTAAAAAAAGAAAAAACTATTGATATATTGTTGAACACAATATTCTGCACGGGCATATCAAAGATGGACAGGGATAATATACTACAGTTGAAGTCCGTTTTTCAACCACTCCACAAATTTCTTGTTAACAAACTATAGTTTTGGCAAGTCGGTTAGGACATCTACTTTGTGCATGACACAAGTCATTTTGCCAACAATTGTTTACAGACAGATTATTTCACTTATAATTCACTGTATCACAATTCCAGTGGGTCAGAAGTTTACATACACTAAGTTGACTGTGTCTTTAAACAGCTTAGAAAATTCCAGAAAATCATGTCCTGACTTTAGAAGCTTCTGATTGACATCATTTGAGTCAATTGGAGGTGTACCTGTGGATGTATTTCAAGGCCTTCCTTCAAACTCAGTGCCTCTTTGCTTGACATCATCGGAAAATCAAAAGAAATCAGCCAAGACCTCAGAAAAAAAATGTAGACCTCCACAAGTCTGGTTCATCCATGGGAGCAATTTCCAAACGCCTGAAGGTACCACGTTCATCTGTACAAACAATAGTACGCAAGTATCAACACCATGGGATCACGCAGCCGTCATACCGCTCAGGAAGGCGACGCGTTCTGTCTCCTAGAGATTAACGTACTTTGGTGCGAAAAGTGCAAATCAATCCCAGAACAACAGCAAAGGACCTTGTGAAGATGCTGGAGGAAACAGGTACAAAAGTATCTATATCCACAGTAAAACGAGTCCTATATCGACATAACCTGAAAGGCTGCTCAGCAAGGAAGAAGCCACTGCTTCAAAACCACCATAAAAAATCCAGACTATGGTTTGCAACTGCACATGGGGACAAAGATCGTACTTTTTGGAGAAATGTCCTCTGGTCTGATGAAACAAAAATAGAACTGTTTGCCCATAATGACCATTGTTATGTTTGGAGGAAAAGGGGGGTTGCTTGCAAGCCGAAGAGCACCATCCCAACCGTGAAGCACGGGGGGTGGCAGCATCATGCTATAGGGGTGCTTTGCTGCAGGAGGGACTGGTGCACTTCACAAAATAGATGGCATCATGAGGAAGGAAAATTATGTGGATATATTGAAGCAACATCTCAAGACATCAGTCAGGAAGTTAAAGCTTGGTCGCAAATGGGTCTTCCAAATGGACAATGACCCCAATCATACTTCCAAAGTTGTGGCAAAATGGCTTAAGGACAACAAAGTCAAGGTATTGGAGTGGCCATCACAAAGCCCTGACCTCAATCCTATAGAAAATGTGTGGGCAGAACTGAAAAAGTGTGCGCGAGCAAGCAGGCCTACAAACCTGACTTAGTTACACCAGCTCTTTCAGGAGGAATGGGCCAAAATTCACCCAACTTATTGTGGGAAGCTTGTGGAAGGCTACCCGAAACGTTTGACCCAAGTTAAACAATTTAAAGGCAATGCTACCAAATACTAATTGAGTGTATGTAAACTTCTGACCCACTGGGAATGTGATGAAAGAAAAAAATGCTGAAATAAATCATTCTCTGTACTATTATTCTGACATTTCACATTCTTAAAATAAAGTGGTGATCCTAACTGACCTAAAACAGGGACATTTTACTAGGATTAAATGTCAGGAATTGTGAAAAACAGAGTTTAAATGTATTTGGCTAAGGTGTATGTAAACTTCCGACTTCAACTGTATGTTCTTTACAATAGTCAGGTAGGCTACAATATTTATGGCAAGGTAGACCATTTAGTGGAAGTTTACAAGAAGTGGTACTTTGACATTTAGTGCAGTAAAAGTGTGTGTTAGAGTCAAACACAGGCTGTGACCTTTCCACCAGTTATTGATTGCGTGCAGTTAAGCAAACAAGTTCTCAGTCATGTGTCATCTATTACAAGGATATTAGATGGCTCATAATTAAATCAATTGTTTCCTGGAACTACTTATTGGCACTGTTTCAAAGTTAAAGGGTAGAGAGGAACATTGCCAGGTATCTGATGGTCTGCATCTACATCTGCTGGGAATTGGATCTTTGAGAGGTTTAATTCATTATTTTGTAAAGAACATCTATGACATCATAAATACCAGCTAAATTCCAAACATCACCATACTGAATCTTACCCATTGAATAGGCACAACACTCAGTGCTCGACTTGGGCAGGAGATCACCGGAGCAGAGTTCCTGTACCTCACATTTTCTACTGCTTGAGCCCCTGTTCCTCTTCTGGAATATTAGTTTGAAAGTGTTGTGGAGCTCCTGCACCTAAATATAAACAGTACCAGCAACCAAAATGAGTACCTGCACCTATTTCAGTCCAAGTCAAGCACTGATAACACAACCATAACTAGCTATGATGTAGTAATGGCTGTATGATGTAATAAGGCACTACATCGCAGTGCTAGCTGTGCCACTAGAGATCCTGTTTCGAGTCCAGGCTCTGTCGCAGCCGGCCGCGACCGGGAGACCCATGGGCGGCGTACAATTGGTCCAGCGTTGTCCAAGGTAGGGGAGGGTTTGGCCGGCAGGGATGTGCGTTCGTTTCCCACGGGGGGCCAGTATGAAAAAAACTAAACAAAAAAACAAACATGTATGCATTCACTGTAAGTCGCTCTTGATAAGAGCGTCTGCTAAATGACTAAAATGTAAATGTAAATGTAATGTAATAGCCTACTGTATCAATGTATTAACTGACTCCCTTGGCAAACTGTCATAATAGAAGCACAGATCATCTTTCAATCTGTCTGCCTCTACACAGCAGTATAATACATTTCATTAATAACTCCTGAGTGGCGCAGTGGTCTAAGGCACTGCATCGCAGTGCTAACTGTGCCACTAGATCCTGGTTCGAATCCAGGCTCTGTCGCAGCCGGCTGCAACCGGGAGACTCATGGGCGGCGCACAATTCGTCCAGGGTAGGGGAGGGAATGGCCGGCAGGGATGTAGCTCAGTGGCGTTTGCAACGCCAGGGTTGTGGGTTCGATTCCCACGGGGGGCCAGTATAAAAAAAAAAAAATATTCACTAACTGTAAATCGCTCTGGATAAGAGCGTCTGCTAAATGACGTAATTAAGGACATTTAGGCTTTCTTCTGGGTCAGCATGTTTCACAAGATGAATCATGTGTTTGATTGGGTCAGATATTATGTCTTCATATTGGGTCTCCATGTGAACAAAAGTCTTGCCCTGTCCTGCTGTGTCCTTTGGGGCGCTCAGCCTTAAGAGGACAAGGCCTACACACACAGCCCTTAAAATCAGACTACTATTTTGAACGACAGCCACAGTTCCAACAGTAGAAAACGAGTGCGGAGAAAAATCTAGCATTTTGTCTTTCTCCCTCATCTTGATATGTCATCATCCTGTTTGTCATTATTGCTGCCTGATATCAATCAATAACGTAAATCCACCAACTACATTTCATTTCCCTGAGACATGGAGATATCAAAATGTCTTGTAAATGAACTAGCCAACAGTGTGACGGTATGTACAGTAGCTAATCTATAATGACGGTATTCTATTCTATTCCCTACAACATATTCTATAAAGTGTAAACAAATGTACACTACCGTTCAAAAGTTTGGGGTCACTTAGAAATGTCCTTGTTTTCGAAAGAAAAGCCATTTTTTTGTCCATTAAAATAACATCAAATTGATCAGATATACAGTGTAGACATTGTTAATGTTGTAAATGGCTATTGTAGCTGGAAACAGCTGATTTTTTATGGAATATCTACATAGGCGTACAGAGGCCCATTATCAGCAACCATCAGTCCTGTGTTCCAATGGCACGTTGTGTTTGCTAATCAAGTTTATCATTTTAAAAGGCTAATTGATCATTACAAAACCCTTTTGCAATTATGTTAGTACAGCTGAAAACTGTTGTGCTGATGAAAGAAGCAATAAAACTGGCCTTCTTGAGACTAGTTGAGTATCTGGAGCATCAGCAATTGTGGGTTCGATTACAGGCTCAAAATGGCCAGAAACAAATAACTTTCTTCTGAAACTCGTCAGTCTATTCTTGTTCTGAGAAATGAAGGCTATTCCATGTGAGAACTTGCCAAGAAACTGAAGATCTCGTACAACATTAACAATGTCTACACTGTATTTCTGATCAATTTGATGTTCTTTTAATGGACAAGAAAATTGCTTTTCTGTCAAAAACAAGTACATTTCTAAGTGACCCCAAACTTTTGAACGGTAGTGTACATTAGATTAGAATTAACAACAGTAGAGCATTGCCTTTATTCCAAATGTTTATTGGTGAAAAATCCCAATACAATTTCCTGAGGTTATTGTTCTGTAGTCACAGTCACTGTGTTTCAGTCAGTGAACATGTCCAGGTAGTGCTCCAGTGTGAAGTCCTCCCTGTCAGCCAGTGGGTTGCGGTCCAGGCCATATAATGTGACCCTGGTTGTCTGCTGCCTCAGTCTCTGGGCCTCACTCTTCATCGGCTCTCTCTCTACACTCAGTACTAAAGGCTGAAGCTCTGGCTCTGGGGAGGAGGCAGGCTCAGGGGAAATATAGTCCCAAAAATGGCTAACCACATTGTCAGGTAAGGCAACGTATTGGTCTTCCAAATGGTTGCCTGTATTGGTGCAGTCACCTGGCTGCAGGGGTTCTGTAGTTATAGCTAAAGGGTTCCTAAAATGGCTGTAGGTATTGCTGTAGTCGGAATCACCTGGCTGCTGAGGTTCTGGAGAGGCAGGATACTGGTCCTCAAAATGGCCAACTGTATTGGTGTAGCTGGTGACCCAGTCGCAGTGGGTAGGTGGTGTGAGTAGGTATGGAGTCTCTCTATAGACTGGGCCGATGTTAGGTTGCAGAGGGAGGGAGAAGAGTACGGGTAAGGGAGGAAGCTGCGGGTGGGGGAACATGTTCATGAGAGTGGCATATTGTGAAAGGGTCATGTTGCTCAAAGTGTCCTCGGAGAGGTCTGGGTATCTTGGAACCCCTGAGAGCTCTTCCAACACTTCTGCAAGGAGGTCTTCCTCGTCATTGCCCTCTGCTGGTAGGTAGAATAACTGCTCCAGTTCAGGTCCAATGGCCTGCGTCTCTAGCAGAGATGAGGATATGTCAGATTGCTGAAAGTCTCCAGTGTCTCGGTTTAGTCGGTTAACCCGGTTTCGGCTCCTACTTTTCACTGTTGCTTTTTTTCCTTTACTCACTGCTGTCTTTCTCCCCATTTGATTCACATGTTGGTCAGACTCACTGTCAGTATCTGTTAGTCCCTTAGTACCTGTCTCATCCACCACCTCCACCCCATCTTTCCTCAGCAGTGACATTATCTTCTTGTACTTCTCTGTAGTGCTGTGTTCTTGGCTGGTCCAATCAAAGCTGCCATCTGGGTTCCTCTGTTTAGGTGCAGCATGCTTCTTCTTCTGTTTCTTTCTCTTCTTCTTGTGTGGCTCAGAAGACTCCGAACTCTGGCTCGAGTCTAAAACGTCCTGATGCTGGCTTGTCTCTGGTGTTTCAACAGGGCCCATGGGAATAGTCTCCCCTTGTATCTCTGAAGTGGTCAAGGCCAGCTGGTGAGGTGGGGGACCCTGGTACACAGGAAGACTGTGCCAGGAGGCCAATGGTGCTGCGTGGTACACCTGGTATACCCCACCTGCACGGTAAGGGGCAGGGGCAGCATTGTTCACAAGTAATGTCACTGCTGATCCTGCATACACAAAATGCAAAAATAAACTACAATATGTGTAATATACAATACTATTCGCAGAGACATTATTTTCATATTTGCTGTCAAAGCGAAGGACCCAACTTGACACACACACCACAGGCTGGGAGCAGCACAGGGTCAGCTGGCGGTAAGTGCTTTGCCCAAGGGCACAAAAGCACTGGGTATAGAACATAGAAAATTTAAGCCAGCTACTCTCTGGCTGCAAATTCCTCCAGATTTCCCTGTCCGCCCTGGGATTCAAACTCTGGTTACTAGCCTGGTCCAGGATCTATTGGTGCTCTTGCTCCATTGCTGTCGTTGTCAAGCCAAACAACATTGAGGCCACAGCCATGTTATGGCTCATCTGACAGTGTACAAGTCATTTAGGATACAACACGTTTGCATCAACAACATGTCATCAGTAATATCAACTTACCATGTTCTAGCTGAAAGGCAAAAGGAAGATCACCTTCCAAATCAGGCTGAAAGTGCATGGTTACCAATGTACCTTCAGCCACCTAGTGAAATTAAAAAATGTGCCAAATGCCGCCGAAACAGGCTATATATGCAGACAGGTGTTTATGACGTCACATATGGTGTTTATGATGTAAAAACTGTCCCCACTGGCTGTCAACTGTCCCCATGGCAACATTGCGTGAGATCAGCTTTGCTCAGGAGACAACAGTTTTGCAAACATGCATAGAATCAAAATTACCAGTATAATTCCAATTCTATGGGTTCATAAGCGCATTGTGAGTGAATTGTGATGTCACACTGATTCATGTGTTAATTTGCATGTGAGTGTTCCATTTCTTACCAGTTCCTCTGAGGTTGATTAAATAAGAGGCATGAACAAAGACAAGAAAATACAAGATAGACAAATGAGATGTCGAGAACTTTATTCACGCTTTCAGAAAGAAAGGGTAACAGCACAACAAAACTAGGTAGGACAAATCTTGATCCAACCACTTAGAATTTATCATGATGAAAAGCAAATAATTAAAACAAAACACACACCAACTACATGTACACTTAAAAATTGACAAAAAAATCTAGTCAAACACAGTTGTTGATCAAAATAATTTCAGTACCCAACAGCAGTAGACATTCGGAAAGAACAACCTCATCAGCTCATCAAACAACTCTTCTAGTTTGTGTCAGTAGTATTGCAAGACTTCACTCATTCCTAACATTCAATCAAAAGCTGACCCCTCTTCCATACAAGATTAAGGTGCTTGATTAGGAACAAATGACTGTACATATGTTAATAGTTGTGCTCTACGATAATCTAGGAAACTGCTAATTAAATAACTGCAAACTACACGGTTTGAGTATTCATTAAGAAATTCAAGAGATAGATATAGATATATATATATATATATATATATGAGGGTAGTTTCTATTCATTTGAGTTGTATGTTTCAAAAGGTTTTCCACAATGTAGGTAGGAATCATATTACAAACGTGGTATTAAAAACAGGTTTTCATTAAATCTAGGTAGTTCTACAAACTCTTCAACTGAGTTTGATATGCAGGGAAGTCATTTATCAAAAACGTACAAAGTCCCTTGCAGGTTATCCTCTTTATGCGTGTCATGAAAATTTGAAGATGGATCCGATGGAATGTAAAAAATAAGTTGGTCAAAATCAAAATCAGCAGTAGGTAGGTATCACAAAACATGATAAAAAAAAAAAAAATCAAATTCAAATTCATGTCAACTGATCACACATTAACACTGGAGATGGATCACCCAACAGAGGGTAATATTAGTAAACTGGTACAAATCCACAATTGTACAGAGCCCTCTAGAGGAGAGCCCGGTCATTACAAGCTTATACACATCAGAACTGCCACATTCTGGCTTCACCCCAAATGCCACCCTATTCCCTACACCAGGGGTTTTCAACTCTTACCCTATGAGGTCCGGAGCCTGCTGATTTTCTGTTCTACCTGATAATTAAATTGCACACACCTGGTGTCCCAGGTCTAAATCAGTCCCTGATTAGACGGGAACGATGAAAAGACGCAGTGGCACTGGCTTCCAGGTCCAGAGTTTAGCTTGAGGGCCCTAAATAGTGCACTACCTTTGGCCAGAGTCCTAGTAGTGTGTTCTATAGAGAATGGTGTCATTTCAGACTCAGCTCACTGTGCCTCCAAGTTGTGACTTATCAGCAGAATGAAATAATAGACTAGATTAATCTGTCATAATAATACACATTATTAATGTGTTACGTGAGGTTTGACTTTGAGAATAGTATACTGGTCCCAGATCTGTTGGTTCAACTCCTTCGACTATCATACAGATACAGATTTGAGACCAGATTACTGAGAGAACTCTTCCGGAGGTTATCCTCATCCATAGAATGAGGATTATTACTTCATATACATTTACAGTTCAAGTGGTTTAGAAGAGTGTGGAGTGGCATTGTAACATTTTACATTAACACAATGGAGGTTGAATTTGAAAAGCATTAATAAAGTGCATAATGGATAGGTACTGAAATATTATGGTACTTAGTGTTTTTTAGACATTAAAATCATTATTTTCGTCAGTAGACACATTTTTCCCTCCACTGCACATCTGGCATATACTCCCAACACATTGGTGAGCTAACACAAAAATGCATGACATCTACAGTGGGGTGTTCATCAGTAGATGAGTGGTGGAGGAAGAGGAGGGAGAAACACAGTGAACCATCTATGGCTGGGGTGGCCAACCCTCCTCTGGAGAACTACTGGGTGCAAACGCTTATCCCTGCTCGAACATTCCTTATTCAACAGACCAGCTGTGTTGGAGAAGGGCTGGAGAAAAAGCTTAAACAATCAGTAGCTCTCCAGGTTTGCCAGATCCCCGATTTAAGACTAGCTTCCAAGGACCCTCTCCAGGAACGGGCTCAGGTCAGGTAGGGCAAGGGGGCATCAGGGGGGGTTACTCTGGGGGAATTGGGGCATTAGACACCTTGGGCTGTGCCCCCCTCACAGTGGTGGTGTTACCTCCACAGTCTACATACTGGTACATCTCCTGAGTGACCTGCTCCATGTGGCCAAAGTACATCGTCGTCACCGTCACCCTGGAAACAACAAGATGATTTAATTGAATTCAATAACTTTTTTGTACCCTTTAGGACAGGCATGAGATCAGATCAAGTCAATATAGAAAAATACAAAGAGGATATTGGTTGGATTTGGGATTAGGTCAATTTCCATTCTGTATGAATAGAGGACGGTATCAGAAAATATCCTTATTAATAAGGGGAGGTCATTAACCACACAGAACAAGGTTGACTAACTGTTCTGAGTGCATTAATACGCATTACATGGGAGAATGGAAGCCAGGCTTCGGTGGTTCTGTGTGAATGATTAAAGGGAGGTGTGCAGAGAGTACTTACTGCATCATGACAACGATGTTATGCACCTTTATGGTCTGCAGGCTGCAGTAATCACTAGGACATAGAGGAACAGACACTTCAGTCAGACAATGTGTCCACCAGCCGGCTCTTACTCTGTCGAACCGTCTGGTTTCACTGTGTTTCAGAAAGGGACTTGAATGGAGCCTATGGCTGGAGTGGGAAAAGGTCCCGCTGGATTTTCATTGGCTGATCTCAGTCCATCACCATCTAGCGTAACTCTTGAACCTCCCCTCTACATTGTGGATTTCAAAGCGGGAGCAGCGCAAGTGATAAGCTAAACAATGAACGAAGGGAGTTCGGGAAATTGGAAAGTATGCACCGAAGAATTCGTTTTCACATATAAACGTTATATGCCCATTTATATTTATTGCCGATTTTCTGCATTTTCAAAGTCCCATCTAATCCAGCTGTGGCAGGCTGTCCCTCTCCCACCTCTATTTTAACGTGCCCCTTTCAAGTCTGCCTTTGTTCCACACTGTTTGCAGGCTCTACATGAGCCTGGGGACGAGGTTAAGCACACTCAATCTGTACTCCCATATGATTTATTGAAACAAAGTCTTGAGCATTAGGTCTTTATCAGGTTCAGTGTTCTCATAAAGCTATGTGCTGTGCTGGGGTGTGCTGTGTTGTACTTACTACATGTAGCTCATCTCATCTGCTATAATGGTGGGAACCATGTAGTCAACCTGGGAACAACACACAGGGTTATGATCAAAAAGGTGACTAGGGGAAAGAGTGCTTGAAGTGCCAAAATACATAATGTGACAAGTTGAGCGAAGTAGGACCAGGAATAGGGGTCTGAGTCTACTGAACAAAACAGCTATGGCTTGATGGGTCTTGAATTTAGTGAAACTGGAGTTTCTGCTGCATGTCCAATAATGATGACAGAGTTGTAACCACGCTATTCCAGCGTTGTTAACATGCGGTTACCATGTTATTACAGAGTTGTGTACCTGCTCCATGCCCAGAGGACTGATAGCAGTGATGTAATTGATACGGGACTTCCCGATCACCGTCTTGGAGAACTGGACCTGGGCTGAGATGTTGGACACCTCTACACTGTAGTAGTTGTTATTGGTGATGTTCAGAGTGTTCTGGAAGGAAGAATAATATTTTACTGTCATTTTATGATCACAGAAATTAGTATTTGGGGCTTTTAACCTTACCCTCAGAGAAACACACAAACCCTGAGCAGTTTGAAGCCAGAGTTAGCCAGTGCGGCAACCCTGAAGCAGTTTAGGAGTTAAGTGCCTTGCTCAAGGAATCAAATTGCAGGGAATTTGGTATTTGATTACGATCCCCATTAGCTGTTGCAAAAGCTGCAGATACTCTTCCTGGGGTCCACACAAAACATGACATAATACAAAACATTATTAGACAGCTCAAGGCTTTTAAAGGCACACGTAGCCTACATATCAATACATACAACACTGCTTTGCTTTATCTTGGCCAGGTCGCAGTTGTAAATGAGAACTTGTTCTCAACTGGCTTACCTGGTTAAATAAAGGTGAAATAAATAAATAAATAAAAAATACACACAAACTATCTAGGTCAAATAGGGGAGAGGCGTTGTGCCGTGAGGCGTTGCTTTATCTGTTTTTTGAAACCAGGTTTGCTGTTTATTTGAGCAATATGAGATGGAACGGAGTTCCATGCAATAATGGCTCTATATAATACTGTACACTTTCTTGAATTTGTTCTGGATTTGGGGACTGAAAAGACCCGTGGTGGCATGTCTGGTGGGGTAAGTGTGTGTGTCAGAGCTGTGTGCAAGTTGACTATGCAAACAGTTTGGGATTTTCAACACATTAATGTTTCTTATAAAAAGAAGAAGTGATGCAGTCAGTCTCTCCTCAACTCTTAGCCAAGCCATGCATAATATTTATAATGAAGAGCAAGACGTGCCGCTCTGTTTTGGGCCAGCTGCAGCTTCGGAATGGCAGGATACCTAGAATCCCACAACATTTGTGACCAAACTCATATGCCCAAACATGGCCTACTTTCAGAGCAAAGTACAGGTTGATAAGGAAAAGCAGACTCCTCCTGTGACTGTCCACATTGTGACCCAAATCATCATGTGGTTATACCAGAGGAGAGGTGCTCACCGTCACATTGAGATAGACAATCCTCTTGTCCTCGTCGTAGGTGACGAAGATAGACTTGACGCCCACGTAGGAGACGTCTATGGTACGAGGGAACAGGAAGAAGACAGCCAGGCTGGACAGCAGCAGACACACAGCCACCGAGGCCGTCACATACAGCTTTCTGTGGAGAGGAGGGAGAACAAAGGCAGGGTCAGAAGTTAAATAGCAGTTTGACAAATGCAGGGTACAAAGAATATTGTAACAAGAAAGTAATAGCTACTTGCACAGTCGCATCGGAAAACATTATTGTGACGTTTATCCTAGTGGGGCGGCAGGTAGCTTAGTGGGTAAGAGCGTTGTGCCAGTAACCGAAAGGTCGCTGGTTCTAATCCCCGAGCCGACTAGGTGAAAAATCTGTCGATGTGCCCTTAAGCAAGGCACTTAACCCTAATTGCTCCTGTAAGTCGCTCTGGATAAGAGAGTCTGCTAAATGACTAAAATGTAAATGTAAATGTAAGCTAGAGATACCAACCCAACAACATTCCACTTACGTTCTCCTAGGCCTGAGTCTCTGGTCACTGTATGGGATCAACGCCACCAGCTGGTTCTCTTGGCCTGCGTAATGCAAGGAAACATTTAAAACACTTAGGCTAATCATCTGACATAACTACAGCACAATATTACAGCAACACTAGGGATGTAACGATCCACCGATAGGCATCAGTCCCTGGTTCAACTGTTTAAGATACGTGTGCATCGGTTCACAGGAGCCTAAACCGATCCAAATGTGGCATGAATCAGTCAGAAATTCTATTCAAACGTTACAAACCGCCGGTTCACAAATTTTTTTTACTCATATAATTTAATTTCCCCTCTACGAAAATACCTCAACATTTTTTGTGACTGAATTGATGCATCCTCTCCTTCAGTAGCTATCGAACTAAGCATGTAAATGCATATGACAGTCATTGATCTCCATGTCAGATAACAACTGCACGCACAGAGTGCAGCTGGTCGCGCCAACGAGAGCCTATCCCTGATCTAATATCTGCGCAGCACCTTCAGCATTCAAATTATTGTAAAATGGCTTTGGCAATGTAAAATCATAGGCTTCATTAGTTGGGTGAATTTTTCGATTGCCAGGTTCACCATAAAATAGTTTTGCTTTAAATAGTCAGTGCATTTGGTCATTTTTACATGAACAGGATGAAGTTGTAATTTCATAACAAGGACAGCAATCATTTTTGCGAGCTGCACTCTAGGCCTATGGTCGGAGCGGGAGAAGAGCAGCTCTCCTCTGTAAAGTTCTAAACGGTCAAAACCATTCGCTTTTGAGATGGGTGAAATCCAAAGCTGTGCTATATTAATTCATAGCAAGAGCCTGATCGACAAATAATTTCACAGATATTATTGGCAAATATTGGTATTTTACCAATTTATTGATATCGGCCGCCAATAATTCCACCGATATTCGATAAATAGGATGAAAAGGGCATATATATATTTTTTAAATTTATCATTAAGGATAGGAGGCTCAAAGAAGAGGTTACCACAGGATAGCGGTAAGTCACTTTCTCAGCAAAACCTCTCACAGAGATAGCCTGGTTCCAAATAGGCATGTGCTTCAGGGAAGAGAACAGAGCTGTGAAGTAGCACAGTCAAGTTATTTGTCATAGAGCCCTGAAGGAGTGACTTCACAGCTGCAGTGTTTTTCCTATAAAACCCAGGGGTTATTACTTGACTGTGCCTGGTGCGTGCATGTTTGTGTTCATGTTGTGTCAGAATCTGTGTGTGGGTTTGGGTGTGTGTTTTCATCATGTGTTCAATCATATGGTGTTCCTAGGTGGGGGTTGATGCTGGCCCTCAGATCTTCTCCTATGCTATTTGCACTTATGCCACAGCCTCGGGGGGAAAAACTCAAGAAAATAGTTTATTCTCCATAAGATTTGTTTCATTAAATTGTGAAATAATCAATGGCTGTTGTGAATATAGGTACATTATGATTCTTGGCATTATGACAATAGTCAAAGGAGTGGGACTGCAAGTTCCAACAGAATCACCTATATTCACAACAGCCCTATTGTCCTGAGAGTTTTTCCCAAGGCTACAAAGCGGCACACGGTACCCTTAGTTTTGACACACAAAACAGAAAATCATTTGAATTTTGGAACTAATGTTCCTACAGCATGTCATCACACCCACCAGTGGAGAGAGCCTGCTCTAGCCATTGGTTTTAGGTGGTTTGAACAACCAACTGATATACTATAAACTTAGCACCCGACTGATATGTAGTTTCACCGATATTATCGGTTGATATTGGCCTTTTACTGGAATATATCCATGTCGGCCGATAATAAGATGACAAAGGGAATCTCATGCTTATCTGAACACTTGCAGCCCATATCATGACATGTCATTATTGTCACAATGTAAGAAATTAACATTTGAAGCACATTTCTTGGACAATTGCTCTTTTGGATGGCAATTTATGAGAACAGTGTGAAAAAAAAGTCACTTTTTCATTTCCCCACCGTAAAAACAGCAGGATATATCGGCAGATATATATCGGTAAGTTTTGTCCTCCCATAAAATCTTAGCTAGTCATAGCTAAGTTCTACAGATAAATATAGACATATTCCTTAAAACACTATCTGATAAAATGACAAGTTAATCAGTGGATGATGGGGATTTTCAGATACAAAGTGAGGGGGACAAAAAGCATATTGCTATTGGTAAATGCTCAGTCTACCCTATGGCTCAGCCCAGGAGCCTACACACAGCATATACATCATTCTCTCTCTTACACACACACACACACACACACACACACACACACACACACACACGTCATCTCAGACAGATCCAGCTCAGAAAGGCCCAGCAGTATCAGATTTTAAATTTTACCGAATCGCATCGATTCATTCCACTTATCAAACCGAATCGCACTGAACCTTTTCAAACTAAAAGTATCGTTCCTGTATTGTGTCAGAGCCAATGTACCTAGCTAGATACGTATCGAATCGTGCTTGAAAGAAGAGATTCACATCCCTAAGCAATACTGTACAACATTATTATCCCTCAGAGGGGAAATTCACCAGGCTCCGGGGATAAAATAATATAGTGAGTCTACGGGCAAAGCATGAGTTATTCATTCAGCCATTGGTCTCATTCCCTCAAGCCCACAGAGTGAGTCAGAGTCACACCATTCATTATCCACAAGAGAGCACCTTTGTGGTTTTCCATACACATCATAACACTTCAACTGCAGTCTGACTATGACACTGAACAGAACAAAACTCTTACCCAGTCATATTCATTCAAATGGTATAGCATCTTAACCAAGTTATCTGGGACCAGGCTAGTAGTAGTCTCAACTCCTCCTGTTTACCTCTAGGTATCCTGTCTCTACCCTGACAGTGAACTCTACATAAGTATGCATGTGGTGCTCACCTCTAGGTATCCTCCCAGTGCCCTGGCAGCTGGGACATGTGACGCTGTCCCGGCCTGTGAACTCTACGTAGGGGAACTGGGACACATCCTCTCTCTTCCCATCATCCTCCTGGGTGTCGGTCAGGCTGTCCTGGGAGTCTTCGTGGCATGCCTGCTTGGGCAGGAGGGAAAGGGCCTTCCCCATGGTCACGCCTGGAGGAGAGGGTCAGAGGTTACAGGTTGCTGTTTGTTTGTCATGTTTTTAAAAAAATACATTTATACCGAAATGCCAAGACAATAAAAGCGTTTTAAATCATTACGTTTATCTTTCCGTTTTCTTCAAGAGTACTTTGATGGGAAAAGTCCCAAAATAAATGTTTCGTTTAGTAAGTGATGGCGTTCATCCCTATATGTTGTCTTACTGGATGCCTTTTAGAGCAGGGCTGGAGGAAAAAGCCTGTACTGTACACCCAGCAGTAGCTCTCCAGGAGGAGGGTTGGCCAACCAATGCAATACTTGTAGCTATACATCAATCAGGATTTGACAAAACTAGAAGTTAGCTAGCTATCTAGACATTGATTGGGTAACATTGGCAGGCTGGCTTCTTCAAGTCAACAAGAAATTGCCAAATAACAAGGTCTATAGCTAGATACAGGTTCAATACAATGATATCAAGGGAACCTAGCTAGATAAGCTTGCTAACATGATAACTGGCTTTGGCTAACAAACGGGAAAGTTAATCTTTGTTTAATTCACTGCTCCACTCCACTCATCATGCCAAGTATGCTAACTAGCTAGTTAGCTATATGGCATTGTCATTAATTGAGATTCCTCATCGGTTAGCAAGAGTCATTTGACTGTCGACTGGTTTGTAAACTAGCTAGTAAATCAACTATCATAACATAAGCTGGCTAATTAGCTAGCGAAAATGGCAGCAAAAGGATAACGTTAGCAGGCTAGCTAACGATAGCAACTGCTAGCTAGCATCAGCACAGCAGGCCAGTCTTGTTTGCTATATGCGCTGGAATAAAATGTATAACAGTATACTAGCTATTTTACGGTGAAATGAAATTATTATTGTCCGTCTTACCAGAAAACAAGTTGTTTTTTTCCTAGCAATCGTTTTAGGTTATGCAGGTCTTGTTCATCTATCAAACAACCTGACATGCGCAGTGCGTTTGGGATGATGACGTTCTTGTCAGCTGATGAGTAGTCAGAAAATAAATACAAGTTTTGGTCACCTCGGACAACGGGACATAGCTAGAAGGGATCAAGATTCTGTCAAATTAATGCGTTTTAGCTAACTCTAACCCTAACCTAATTATCCTAACAGCTACGTTAACTCTCCTAACCTGCTGTGTAAATTCTCCTAACCTGCTACGAAAAGTCAAATCTGACAAAAGCTGGATCCCTTCTAGCCATGACCCTGTCAACGCCTACAATAAACAATACAAATCCACAATTTAGCGCGCGAGGCTACAAAGTACTTTTTTAACCGCGACGGATTGTACATGTCGATTGATCCTCGCACTAAATTGAAAGACATAGCAAAACAGTACAAGAAAGTACTTCTGCAGGTCCTTGTAACACGTTTTTTGAAGTAAGAATGTGAAAAAGAAGTACTAAGCTATTTCAGGCATTTCTATGACTAAGACATGTCCTCCAAACAATCAGCAAATTATCTTCAATTATCGCAACAATTGTAGGCCTACTAATTTGAAATGTTCATATTCTTGCAAACAAAATCTGTAGGAATTCATGAGCTGCAGTTCTGTTTCTATCCACATGATGGCAGTGGCATTTAGTGTTTGAAATCCACCCACCACCGCCTAATGTACTAATTTACTGTGATACGTGTTTTGATTGTGCAACAATAATCTTATAGGCCTATATCTTCTGGAAACATGTGGCTTTTAATCCCTGTTATATCAATGCTTAACCAGCCTCATTCCTTTGTCATCAGCTGGATATCACCCAGATAGTACAGCATTGATTAGCATACAGCCCGCCACACCCTTATAAAGAGCATATCTTTCCATTTCCATTTACATTATTTAGCAGACACTCTTATCCAGAGCGACTTACAGGAGCAATTAGGGTTAAGTGCCTTGCTCAAGGGCACATCAACAGATTTTTCACCTAGTTGGCTCGGGGATTAGAACCAGTGACCTTTCGGTTACTGGCACAACGCTCTTAACCACTAAGCTACCTGCTAGTGTTATACTAGTCAAATGAGATATAAAAAAAAGTTTATTCTTGACTTAAGTAATATACCAAATAAGAAAATATATAGTAAAACTATTAATAGGGGCTGCATTCCTCATAGGAGTGAAATGTACAAAGCAGTTGGGCTTAACTAA
>NC_139994.1:16103213-16255713 GCF_964263955.1 Coregonus lavaretus
TCATTGAAAAAAGGACAAAACAAACAAATGTAGACACATCCAATCACAGCCACAATACCTGGGACAGACTATACCTAGCCTCCATTTCCAGTCTGTCATGTAGTTGTAGGTACAGTTGAAGTCGGAAGTTTACATACACTTAGGTTGGAGTCATTAAAACTCGTTTTTCAACCACTCCACAAGTTTCTTGTTAACAAACTATAGTTTTGGCAAGTCGGTTAGGACATCTACTTTGTGCATGACACAAGTCATTTTCCAACAATTGTTTACAGACAGATTATTTCACTTATAATTCACTGTATCACAATTCCAGTGGGTCAGAAGTTTACATACACTAGGTTGACTGTGCCTTTAAACAACTTGGAAAATTCCAGAAAATTATGTCATGACTTTAGAAGCTTCTGACAGGCTAATTGACATCATTTGAGTCAATTGGAGGTGTACCTGTGGATGTATTTAAAGGCCTACCTTCAAACTCAGTGCCTCTTTGCTTGACATCATGAGAAAATGAAAAGAAATCAGCCAAGACCTCAGAAAAAAAATGGTAGACCTCCACATTCTGGTTCATCCTTGGGAGCAATTTCCAAACGCCTGAAGGTACCACGTTCATCTGTACAAACAATAGTATGCAAGTATAAACACCATGGGACCACACAGCCGTCATACCGCTCAGGAAGGAGACGCGTTCTGTCTCCTAGAGATTAACGTACTTTGGTGCGAAAAGTGCAAATCAATCCCAGAACAACAGCAAAGGACCTTGTGAAGATGCTGGAGGAAACAGGTACAAAAGTATCTACAGTGGGGAGAACAAGTATTTGATACACTGCCGATTTTGCAGGTTTTCCTACTTACAAAGCATGTAGAGGTCTAATTTTGATCATAGGTACACTTCAACTTCAAAAATCCAGAAAATCACATTGTATGAGTTTTAAATAATTAATTTGCATTTTATTGCACGATATAAGTATTTGATACATCAGAAAAGCAGAACTTAATATTTGGTACAGAAACCTTTGTTTGCAATTACAGAGATCATACGTTTCCTGTAGGTCTTGACCAGGTTTGCACACACTGCAGCAGGGATTTTGGCCCACTCCTCCATACAGACCTTCTCCAGATCCTTCAGGTTTCGGGGCTGTCGCTGGGCAATACGGACTTTCAGCTCCCTCCAAAGATTTTCTATTGGGTTCAGGTCTGAAGACTGGCTAGGCCACTCCAGGACCTTGAGATGCTTCTTACGGAGCCACTCCTTAGTTGCCCTGGCTGTGTGTTTCGGGTCGTTGTCATGCTGGAAGACCCAGCCACGACCCATCTTCAATGCTCTTACTGAGGGAAGGAGGTTGTTGGCCAAGATGTCGCGATACATGGCCCCATCCATCCTCCCCTCAATACGGTGCAGTCGTCCTGTCCCCTTTGCAGAAAAGCATCCCCAAAGAATGATGTTTCCACCTCCATGCTTCACGGTTGGGATGGTGTTCTTGGGGTTGTACTCATCCTTCTTCTTCCTCCAAACACGGCGAGTGGAGTTTAGACCAAAAAGCTCTATTTTTGTCTCATCAGACCACATGACCTTCTCCCATTCCTCCACTGGATCATCCAGATGGTCATTGGCAAACTTCAGACGGGCCTGGAAATGCGCTGGCTTGAGCAGGGGGACCTTGCGTGCGCTGTAGGATTTTAATCCATGACGGCGTAATGTGTTACTAATGGTTTTCTTTGAGACTGTGGTCCCAGGTCTCTTCAGGTCATTGACCAGGTCCTGCCGTGTAGTTCTGGGCTGATCCCTCACCTTCCTCATGATCATTGATGCCCCACGAGGTGAGATCTTGCATGGAGCCCCAGACTGAGGGTGATTGACCGTCATCTTGAACTTCTTCCATTTTCTAATAATTGCGCCAACAGTTGTTGCCTTCTCACCAAGCTGCTTGCCAGCCTATTGTCCTGTAGCCCATCCCAGCCTTGTGCAGGTCTACAATTTTATCCCTGATGTCCTTACACAGCTCTCTGGTCTTGGCCATTGTGGAGAGGTTGGAGTCTGTTTGAGTGTGTGGACAGGTGTCTTATATACAGGTAACGAGTTCAAACAGGTGCAGTTAATACAGGTAATGAGTGGAGAACAGGAGGGCTTCTTAAAGAAAAACTAACAGGTCTGTGAGAGCCGGAATTCTTACTGGTTGGTAGGTGATCAAATACTTATGTCATGCAATAAAATGCAAATTAATTACTTAAAAATCATACAATGTGATTTTCTGGATTTTTGTTTTAGATTCCGTCTCTCACAGTTGAAGTGTACCTATGATAAAAATTACAGACCTCTACATACTTTATAAGTAGGAAAACCTGCAAAATCGGCAGTGTATCAAATACTTGTTCTCCCCACTGTATATACACAGTAAAACGAGTCCTATATCGACATGACCTGAAAGGCCGCTCAGCAAGGAAGAAGCTACTGCTCCAAAACATACTTTTTGGAGAAATGTCCTCTGGTCTGATGAAACAAAAATAGAACTGTTTGGCCATAATGATCATCGTTATGTTTGGAGGAAAAAGGGGGTTGCTTGCAAGCCGAAGAGCACCATCCCAACCGTGAAGCACGGGGGGTGGCAGCATCATGCTATAGGGGTGCTTTGCTGCAGGAGGGACTGGTGCACTTCACAAAATAGATGGCATCATGAGGAAGGAAAATTATGTGGATATATTGAAGCAACATCTCAAGACATCAGTCAGGAAGTTAAAGCTTGGTCGCAAATGGGTCTTCCAAATGGACAATGACCCCAAGCATACTTCCAAAGTTGTGGAAAAATGGCTTAAGGACAACAAAGTCAAGGTATTGGGGTGGCCATCACAAAGCCCTGACCTCAATCCTATAGCCTATGTGTGGGCAGAACTGAAAAAGTGTGCGAGCAAGGAGGCTTACAAACCTGACTTAGTTAATCCAGCTCTGTCATGAGGAATGGGCCAAAATTCACCCAATTTATTGTGGGAAGCTTGTGGAAGGCTACCCGAAATGTTTGACCCAAGTTAAACAATTTAAAGGCAATGCTACCAAATACTAATTGGTGTATGTAAACTTCTGACCCACTGGGAATGTGATGAAAGAAATAAAAGCTGAAATACATAATTCTCTCTACTAATATTCTGACATATCACAATCTTAAAATAAAGTGGTGATCCTAACTGACCTAAGACAGGGAAGTTTTACTAGGATTAAATGTCAAGAATTGTGAAAAACTGAGTTTAAATGTATTTGGCTAAGGTGTATGTAAACTTCCGACTTCAACTGTATATGTAATATTTCAGAAACAATTGATGATGAACAAAAACAAGGTTAAATATAAGGCGGTTATAGATATCCTTGAGCTTTGCTTTAAAGAAAGCATTTGATTTGTGTCAAATACTAAACTAAACCTTTACGTGAACATACAAAACACCAGTTATAATTGCCTATATCGTGAAGACTTAGTATGTAACTACCATAAAATATTAAATTAATTTCCCTTTATAGAAAACAGTTTACATGAATCTGTAATTATGATCAAGTCAAAGGAAAGTGATCGCACAATATTTTGGAATTCATAAATATGCATGTAGCCGATGTGCAGTACTGGTGTAATTATCTGTAATGATTAGAGAAATGCAGACCAAACCAAACTATTGAATAGTCAAATAACTTGTTTTCACTACATTTACATACTTGGAAAATGCATAGTGGGCTGAACGAAAGAAAGACAAACGTCATATAGTACTGTACTGTAACCCACTCTACTCTACTATAACCCACAAGTAAGTGAGAAAGAATGGAAATCCCAACGTCATAAGCAATGTTTAGTGAAATAATTAAAAGGTAACCATTTTAGACCCATATTTGAGATTGTTCATGTTTGAGATGGTTGGTTAGTTCTGCTTCATGCCAGGCCCTACTACTGCTCTAGTCTAACCCAAAGGCCCTGGTCTCCTGCAGGACAGGCTGCCTGCCTGTTCTTAATGAGGGGAGAGACTCAGCTGTGTGTTAGAGGCTTATTAGTAGCTTATAGTCCATCAGGGCCTTGGTCTGACCCTCTGGCCAAGCCCTGAGCTCCCTCCACAGACGGTTCATGGCAATGTGGTTTATACAATGTATAGGGATTTTATAGAGAATGCTTAAAAAAGCAGAAGGCCCTGTGAAGATAATAGAGAAAGCCTGTTTATGGCCCCATTGGACAATGTGATGCATGAATAGAAGCGGTGATGCAAGATACTGTACCATAGAAATATAAGCTACTGTACTCTCCCTCACCCCCCCCCCCCCCTCTCTCTCTCTCTCTCTCTCCCTGCTTCCCTCTCTCTGTCACTCTCTCTTTCCCTCCACTATGGTTGGCACAGCTGGAGTTTGGAATGAGCACCATGTTGTCACTGGTTGGTTCCCCCAAATCAGAGCGTCAAGCAGAGAGGTGTATTTTATATTTACTGTGTGTGTGTGTGTGTGTTTCATGCTCTGCAGTAAAAAAGCTGTCATATTTCATACTCCGACATGTGACAGGACGGCTCACTCCTTATCAAATCAACACAAAGCGTATGACCTTGTCCTCCACCACAGTGAGCTGTCATATAACATACAAACACTTGTCACGGGAGGAAAAAACAGTTGTCACACGCGAGGGGCTGCGTCATCGACTGTGTGTCTAGCCTAGAGTAGCAGACCATTTCTGGACTGTTGTTTTTCTACTGTATGGTGTGTGTTTTCAATCGTGATGTCGGTCAATTGTAATGCGGTCATGTGGTTGCTCCGTTGGTCGATCCTCCATATTCTGTATGAATATGATTCAGTCGTCTACTACTAAATTGTGTGTGTGTGTGTGTGTGTGTGTGTGTGTTGTGTGTATGGTCCGTTTATGTTATACAGTATGTTCCGCGGAATACTCTATCTAATAAAGCAAATAAAACAATGCATAGGTGATATAGCTCAGTAATGTAGCGGACCTGTGAACCAGGCTGAAGATAATGTTAGACATGATATTTGGTGGGTTTCTAACATGTTCAAGGTCATTTTCTCTTAACCCTTGTCTGGCCCGGAGAGGAGTGGAGCATTAATCTAGTTGACTGGCTCTCTCTCGCTCGCTATCGCTTTCGCTCTGTTTACTTGGATCAGTTCTTCTCCATGTGCAGAAATGAGATAGGCAAGGCTTTACAGTGACCTTTTTTACAGGGAACAATTGTGCGCCTAAGTTGAAAAATTTGTATTATTATATTATTTGGGGGGGGGGTGGATCAGCTTTAATTTTTCAGATAGATTGTGCCTTCTATCAATGTAATTGTCTGCATAATTTTCAATCTCCCATATATTTTGTTGGGGTAAATATATACACTACCAGTCAAAAGTTTGGACACCTACTCATTCAAGGATTTTTCTTTATTTTTACTATTTTTTACATTGTAGAATAATAGTGAAGACATCAAAATGATGAAATAACATATATGGAATCATGTAGTAACCAAAAAAGTGTTAAACAAATCAAAATATATTTTATATTTGAGATTCTTCAAATAGCCACCCGTTGCCTTGATGACAGCTTTGCACACTCTTGGCATTCTCTCAACTGTTCTCTGATGTTCCACAAAAGTTCTGAACCTTTCTATACTCATAGTTTCTACAGATTGTAAATTAAAGATAAACATTTTTGCTAAGAGTATTATTATATTATTGCTCGATTAACTATGACCCAACAGTGCTATTTGAAGAGTTAGCTCGAGGTAAATGTTGCAATTTTTCAGCCATTCCTGAACCTGCGACCAAGCTACATATGGGCAGTACCAAAACAAGTGATCTAATGATTCTGTCTCTTCGCAGCAAAATCTGGGATGATTGTACAAGCCATTTTCTTTGTAGTAATGACAGTCATGAATCTGCACTCAGTGTATTCTCCTAAATAAAAATTCTAGGTCGCACAGTAAAGTATTTAGGTGCATATTTTTTTTACATTTTAGTCATTTAGCAGACGCTCTTATCCAGAGCGACTTACAGGAGCAATTAGGGTTAAGTGCCTTGCTCAAGGGCACATCGACAGATTTTTCACCTAGTCGGCTCGGGGATTTGAACCAGCGACCTTTCGGTTACTGGCACAACGCTCTTAACCATTAAGCTACCTGCCGCATATGCGAATAGAACGGTTGCACTTTAGAGCCCTGATAGGGGAGTAAAGAGGAGTCCTGTCCAGTAGTTGATGCATATGGATGATTCTGTGTTTGCTGGGTTGGCAAAGCAGTGTTTCCAAAGCTCATATTCTGTTTCTCTCTCAGTGATGACAGTGTTGAAGTGTGTGTGTGTGTGTGTGTGTGTGTGTTTTCCACCAGCAGTCAGATGAGGCCAGGGGAGTTAAGGGATGTAGCTCAGTTGGTAGAGCATGGCGTTTGCAACGGCAGTATGAAAAAAAATTAGAAAATAATAATAATAATAATGTATGCACTCACTTACTGTAAGTCGCTCTGGATAAGAGCGTCTGCTAAATGACTAAAATGTAAAATGTAAAATAAGAACAGTCTAATCACTAATCCCAGAGTGGTGTGTGTGTGTGTGTGGGGGGGGGGGGGGGGGGGGGTGTTTGTGTCCTACCGTGACTTGGCAGAGACAAGGCAGAGAGGACATCAATTTAGCATAGTAATAATGATAATGGGTATATTATCACTACATCTTTGGTCACAACCCATGAAAAGCTAGGTGCTCTGTTCTCTGTTTGACCGCAAGTCATCATGATGTCATCGAGGATGTGCTATAGGCTATTTCTACTGAGAAGTGATTCTGAAGAGTTCCAATCAGAGAAGGGTGGGTCCTATTGATTACAACTGATGAACACATCAATTGAATTGGCCTTAGGCACATAACAAACAGGCCTCTTACAAAATTATAGTGAATGTGTATTGGCTTAAGATGGAGTTAACAATGTTGTTCCATATATAAAGTGATACAGTGATTGTGTAGGACCTAATGGATATAATGATGATGTTGTTCCTGTATAAACTGCAGTGGATTGTATAAAGACGGAGCAGGTTGGTATAATCAGTACCTTGGAGAGCGAGCGGTGGACCAGACCTGAAAGTGCACACGGCAGCAGATATTTTCTCACCTTCACAAGAGAGGGACACAGTGACCCTCCCCATGGTGGGGTGGGGGAGGGGAGAGAGGCAGAGGGAGGTGTGTATGTGAGTGTGTATGTCTTACTGTGTGTGTGTGTGTGTGTTTTTGTGTCACTGTGTGCGAGTGTATACGAGCGTACACGTGTTTGTCTGTGTGTGTGAGCTGTGCTTTTTGAGCTCAGGTTAGGCTAACTACCCAAGCGCTCAGTTCTTCTTTGTCTGACTACCCCTCTTCTCCCCTCCTCCCGTCCTATAACGAGTATATAGTGGTTGTGTGGTAATTAGCAGCTGGGAGAGGTTGATTGTCAGCCCTTCTCCCTCTCTGTTTGTCATGCTCCATCAGAGTGTGTGTGTGTGTGTGCCATGCTGCTGTGAATAAGATTGTCGCCATGGTGGCAGAGGGTGACATGCACTCCTTTTGTTGTCTACTTCCTTTGGGATGTGTAGTTATAGAGGGACTGAAGAAGAGACCAGGATGCCATTGTAAGGCAGGCCATAATGACATCACCAGAGAGACCGAGACTCAAGTCATCTCTCTCATCAACAAAGGTCGTAAAGGATACAGACACAAAGGCAGACAGAAGCAGACACAGACACCAAAACAGACACGCGTACTTACACATGCCTTTTGCTTTTTGAGATGAAATAGCTCAGGCATCGCTTTTGTGATGAGGGCCTCTGATTTGTTATGAGAATGAATATAAAAATGGAAAAACCTGGGGTAAATATTTGAAGATTAACCCAGTGAAGAGTAGGTTATCTCACTCCTTGCTCTGCCCTCTATTAAATCAGAAACGACAGGAAACATTTATTTGAATGTCACAGAATGATTTATGCCCCAAGCCAAATCACCCTGAAACTGTGGGTTATCAAGGCTTCTCAGGACACTGCTCATAACCATATCAGCCATACATTATGGTGCTAATCACGTATCAGCCATACATTATGGTGCTAATCAGAGAGTCATCAGGATATGCTGATAACGCTTCTTCTTTACAGTTGGAATTGAAATAAAAATGAAATAACAAATGTTTTAGCGCTGCCCACTCCAATCTTGGCTGGTTGCATAATCCCTGTGTTTAATTTAGACAAATATGAACTGATCTCGTAAGGCCGGGCTTTCTCTCTCCCAACGGGGACAGTTGAAAAACTGAAGAAAGTAATAAGAGGATAAGAATGGAAGAATGGGCGATTCCACACCAGGACAGCCAAAAATATTTTTGGTATCTCAGATTGTTCTGGCAATTCTCACATAGAAACTTTATTGGGAGGAAGGATGTTTGACATGCTTTTTACATTTGTATCACAAACAATTTCTTTGAAAATCATGGAGAAAGTGGCCATATTTGGCCAAAAAAAGTACACAAGTTACAAAATAAAAAAAGGTACTATTGAGATATTAATCATTGTTTTTATCTAGACATACACCATATGTTTGAGCACTCTACACTATAAGGAGTATAATGACACCAAGATGTTGTCTATATCATGTATGGTTCACAGATCATAGGGTCTTACATGAGGTATGTATCCCTTTGGCAAATCAGATCACAACTCCATTTTGCTCCTCCCTTCCTATAGGCAGAAACTCAAACAGGAAGTACCCGTGCTAAGGTCTATTAAACGCTGGTCTGACCAATCGGAATCCATGCTTCAAGATTGTTGCCGCTTGCTACAGACCCCCCTCAGCCCCCAGCTGTGCCCTGGACACCATATGTGAATTGATTGCCCGCCATTTATCCTCAGTTCGTACTGCTTGGTGACCTAAATTGGGATATGCTTAATACCCCGGCCATCCTACAATCCAAACTAGATGCCCTCAACCTCACGCAAATTATCAACGAACCTACCAGGTACAACCCTAAATCCGTAAACATGGGTACCCTCATAGATATCATCCTGACTAACATACCCTCTAAATACACCTCAGCTGTCTTCAACCAGGATCTCAGCGATCACTGCCTTATTGCCTGCGTCCGTAACGGGTCCGCGGTCAAACGACCACCCCTCATCACTGTCAAACGCTCCCTAAAACACTTTAGTGAGCAGGCCTTCCTAATTGACCTGGCCCAGGTATCCTGGATGGATATAGATCTCATTCCGTCAGTAGAGGATGCCTGGTTGTTCCTTAAAAGTAATTTCCTCTCAATCTTAAATAAACATGCCCCATTCAAAAAATACAGAACTAAGAACCGATATAGCCCCTGGTTCTCCTCAGACTTGACTGCCCTTGACCAGCACAAAAACATCCTGTGGCGTACTGCATTAGCATCAAATAGCCCCCGCGATATGCAACTTTTCAGGGAAGTTAGGAACCAATATACACAAGCAGTCAGGAAAGCAAAGGCTAACTTTTTCAAACAGAAATTTGCATCCTGTAGCACTAACTCCAAAAAGTTTTGGGACACTGTAAAGTCCATGGAGAATAAGAGCACTTCCTCCCAGTTGCCCACTGCACTGAGGCTAGGAAACACTATCACCACCGATAAATCTACAATAATTGAGAATTTCAACAAGCATTTTGCTACAGCTGGCCATGCTTTCCATCTGGCTACCACTACCCCGGCCACCAACTCTGCACCCTCCGCTGCAACTTGCCCATGCCCCCCCCACTTCTCCTTCACACAAATTCAGACAGCTGACGTTTTGAAAGAGCTGCAAAATCTGGACCCCTACAAATCAGCTGGGCTAGACAATCTGGACCCTTTCTTTCTAAAACTAGCCGCCGAAATTGTCGCAACCCCTATTACTAGTCTGTTCAACCTCTCTTTCATAACGTCTGAGATCCCCAGAGATTGGAAAGCTGCTGCGGTCATCCCCCTCTTCAAAGGGGGTGACACTCTAGATCCAAACTGCTACAGACCTATATCCATCCTGCCCTGCCTTTCGAAAGTATTTGAAAGCCAAGTTAACAAACAGATCACCGACCATTTCGAATACCACCGTACCTTCTCCGCTATGCAATCCGGTTTCCGAGCTGGTCATGGGTGCACTTCAGCCACGCTCAAGGTCCTAAACGATATTATAACCGCGATTGATAATAGACAGTACTGTGCAGCCGTCTTCATCGACCTGGCCAAGGCTTTCGACTCTGTCAACCACCGCGTTCTTATTGGCAGACTAAATAGCCTTGGTTTCTCAAATGACTGCCTCGCCTGGTTCACCAACTACTTCTCAGATAGAGTTCAGTGTGTCAAATCGGAGGGCCTATTGTCTGGACCTATGGCAGTCTCTATGGGGGTGCCACAGGGTTCAATTCTTGGGCCGACACTTTTCTCCATGTATATCAATGATGTCGCTCTTGCTGCTGGTGACTCTCAGATCCACCTCTACGCAGACGACACCATTTTGTATACATCTGGCCCTTCATTGGACACTGTGTTAACAAACCTCCAAACGAGCTTCAATACCATACAACACTCCTTCAGTAGCCTCCAACTGCTCTTAAACACTAGTAAAACTAAATGCATGCTTTTCAATCGAACGCTGCTGGCACCCGCCCACCCGACTAGAATCACCACTCTCGACGGGTCTGACCTAGAGTATGTGGACAACTACAAATACCTAGGTGTCTGGTTAGACTGTAAACTCTCCTTCCAGACTCACATAAAGAATCTCCAATCCAAAGTTAAATCTAGAATTGGCTTCCTATTTCGCAACAAAGCCTCCTTCACTCATGCTGCCAAACATGCCCTCGTAAAACGGACTATCCTACCGATCCTTGACTTCAGCGATGTCATTTACAAAATAGCCTCCAACACTCTACTCAGCAAATTGGATGTAGTCTATCACAGTGCCATCCGTTTTGTCTCCAAAGCCCCATACACTACCCACCACTGTGACCTGTACGCTCTTGTTGGCTGGTCCTCACTACATGTTCGTCGTCAAACCCACTGGCCCCAGGCCATCTATAAATCACTGCTAGGCAAATCCCCGCCTTATCTTAGCTCATTGGTCACCATAGCAGCACCCACCCATAGTCTGCGCTCCAGCAGGTATATCTCACTGGTCATTCCCAAAGCCAACACCTCCTTTGGCCGCCATTCCTTCCAGTTCTCTGCTGCCAATGACTGGAACGAATTGCAAAAATCTCTGAAGCTGGAGACTCTTATCTCCCTCACTAACTTTAAGCATCAGTTGTCAGAGCACCTTACCGATCACTGCACCTGTACACAGCCCATCTGAAATTAGCCCACCCAACTACCTCATCCCTATATTGTTATTTATTTTGCTATTTTGCACCCCAGTATCTCTATTTGCACATAATCTCTTGCACATCTAGCATTCCAGTGTTAATACTATTGTAATTATTTTGCACTATAGCCTATTTATTGACTTACCTCCATAACTTGCTACATTTGCACACACAGTATATATATTTTCTGTTGTATTTTTGACTTTATGTTTTTTACCCCATATGTAACTCTGTGTTGTTTTTATCGCACTGCTTTGCTTTATCTTGGCCAGGTCGCGGTTGTAAATGACAACTTGTTCTCAACTGGCTTACCTGGTTAAATAAAGGTTAAATAAAAAAATAAAAAAATAAAATGTTTTGATCACACGGACTGGGATATGTTCCGGGTAGCCTCTGAGAATAACATTGACGTATACACGGACACGGTGACTGAATTCATCAGGAAGTGTATAGGGCAGGGTTCTTCAATTCCGGGCCTGGAGGGCCGAAACACTTCTGTTTTTTATTTCTACCTGGTAGTTAATTGCACTCACCTGGTGTCCCAGGTCTGAATTAGCCCCTGATTAGAAGGAGAGGATGAAAAACAGAGGTGTTTCGGCCCTCCAGGACCGGAATTGAAGAACCCTGGTATAGGGGATGTTGTTCCCACTGTGACTATTAAAACCTACCCAAACCAGAAACCGTGGATAGATGGCAGCATTCGCGCAAAACTGAAAGCGCAAACCACCAAATTTAATCATGGCAAGGTGACTGGGAATATGGTTGAATACAAACAGTGTAGTTATTCCCTCCGTAAGGCAATCAAACAGGCAAAACATCAGTAGAGAGACAAAGTGGAGTCGCAATTCAACGGCTCAGACACGAGACGTACAGTGAGGGAAAAAAGTACTTGATCCCCTGCTGATTTTGTACGTTTGCCCACTGACAAAGAAATGATCAGTCTATAATTTTAATGGTAGGTTTATTTGAACAAAAAAAAATTATAAATTGATTTGCATTTTAATGAGGGAAATAAGTATTTGACCCCCTCTCAATCAGAAAGATTTCTGGCTCCCAGGTGTCTTTTATACAGGTAACGAGCTGAGATTAGGAGCACACTCTTAAAGGGAGTGCTCCTAATCTCAGCTGTATAAAAGACACCTGTCCACAGAAGCAATCAATCAATCAGATTCCAAACTCTCCACCATGGCCAAGACCAAATAGCTCTCCAGGGATGTCAGGGACAAGATTGTAGACCTACACAAGGCTGGAATGGGCTACAAGACCATCGCCAAGCAGCTTGGTGAGAAGGTGACAACAGTTGGTGCGATTATTCGCAAATGGAAGAAACACAAAATAACTGTCAATCTCCCTCGGCCTGGGGCTCCATGCAAGATCTCACCTCGTGGAGTTGGAATGATCATGAGAATGGTGAGGAATCAGACCAGAACTACACGGGAGGATCTTGTCAATGATCTCAAGGCAGCTGGGACCGTAGTCACCATGAAAACAATTGGTAACACACTACTGAAATCCTGCAGCGCCCGCAAGGTCCCCCTGCTCAAGAAAGCACATATACAGGGCCGTCTGAAGTTTGCCAATGAACATCTGAATGATTCAGAGGAGAACTGGGTGAAAGTGTTGTGGTCAGATGAGACCAAAATCAAGCTCTTTGGCATCAACTCAACTCGCTGTGTTTGGAGGAGGAGGAATGCTGCCTATGACCCCAAGAACACCATCCCCACCGTCAAACATGGAGGTGGAAACATTATGCTTTGGGGGTGTCTTTCTGCTAAGGGGACAGGACAACTTCACAGCATCAAATGGACGATGGACGGGGCCATGTACCGTCAAATCTTGGATGAGAACCTCCTTCCCTCAGCCAGGGCATTGAAAATGGGTCGTGGATGGGTATTCCAGCATGACAATTACCCAAAACACGGCCAAGGCAACAAAGGAGTGGCTCAAGAAGAAGCACATTAAGGTCCTGGAGTGGCCTAGCCAGTCTCCAGACCTTAATCCCATAAAAAATCTGTGGAGGGAGCTGATGGTTCGAGTTGCCAAACGTCAGCCTCGAAGCCTTAATGACTTAAGAGGAGTGGGACAAAATCCCTCCTGAGATGTGTGCAAACCTGGTGGCCAACTACAAGAAACGTCTGACCTCTGTGATTGCCAACAAGTCATGTTTTGCAGAGGGGTCAAATACTTATTTCCCTCATTAAAATGCAAATCAATTTATAACATTTTTGACATGCGTTTTTCTGGATTTTGTTGTTGTTATTCTGTCTCTCACTGTTCAAATAAACCTACCATTAAAATTATAGACTGATCATGTGTCACGTTCGTTTAAGGACGGGTCAGACCAAGGCGCAGCGTGAAATGCGTACATGTTTATTTAAATGGTAAACACACGTCAAAACAACAAACCAATGAAACGTGAAGTCCTAAGGCTAAACACAAAACAAGCCTACTCACGGAACAAGATCCCACAACTAACTAGTGCCAACAGGCTGCCTAAGTATGATCCCCAATCAGAGACAACGAGCGACAGCTGCCTCTGATTGGGAATCACACCCGGCCAAACACAGAACTACAACACCTAGACTGAAACATAGAAAACACAACATAGAACACCACACCCTGACTCAACATATAAGAGTCCCCTGAGTCAGGGCGTGACGTCATGTCTTTGTCAGTGGGCAAACGTACAAAATCAGCAGGTATTCAAATACTTTTTTCCCTCACTGTATGTGGTGGGGTCTACAGACAATCACGGACTACAAAGGGAAAACCAGCCACGTCACGGACACCGACGTCTTGCTCCCGGACAAGCTAAACACCTTCTTCACCCGCTTTGATGATAACACAGTGCCACCGTCGTGTACGCTCCCAAGGACTGTGGGCTCTCGCTCTCTGTGGCCGACGTGAGTAAGACATTTAAGCGTGTTAACCCTCGCAAGGCTGCTGGCCCAGATGGCATCCCTAGCCGGGTCCTCAGAGCATGCGCAGACCAGCTGGCTGGAGTGTTTACGGACATATTCAATCTCTCCCTATCCCAGTCTGCTGTCCCCACTTGCTTCAAGATGTTCACCATTGTTCCTGTACCCAAGAAAGCAAAGGTAACTGAACTAAATGACTATCGCCCAGTAGGACTCACTTCTGTCATCATGAAGTGCTTTGAGAGGCTAGTTAAGGATCATATCACCTCTACCTTACCTGACACCCTAGATCCACTTCAATTTGCTTACCGCCCCAATAGATCCACAGACGATGCAATTGCCATCGCACTGCACACTGCCCTATCCCATCTGGACAAGAGGAATACCTACGTAAGAATGCTGTTCATTGACTATAGCTCAGCCTTCGAGATCATAGTACCCTCCAAGCTCATCATTAAGCTCGGGCCCTGGGTCTGAACCCCGCCCTGTGCAACTGTGTCCTGGACTTCCTGACGGGCCGCCCCCAGGTGGTGAAGGTAGGACACAACACCTCCACTTCGCTGATACTCAACACAGGGGCCCCACAAGGGTAGGTGCTCAGTCCCCTCCTGTACTCCCTGTTCACCCATGACTGCGTGGCCACGCACGCCTCCAACTCAATCATAAAGTTTGCAGACAACACAACAGTAGTAGGCCTGATTTCCAACAATGACGAGACAGCCTACAGTGAGAGCCCAGGCAAGGGGTTGGCCAGAAAATAACATCTCCCTCAACGTCAACAAAACGAAGGAGCTGATCGTGGACATCAGGAAACAGCAGAGGGAGCACCCCATATCCACATCGACAGGGCCGATGGAAAGCTTCAAGTCCCTCTGCATACACATCACTGACATTCTGAAATGGTCTACCCACACAGACAGGAGGCTGAAGAAATTCGGCTTGGCCCCTAAGACCCTCACAAACTTTTACAGATGCACAATTGAGACCATCCTGTCGGGTTGTATCACCACATGGTACGGCAACTGCAGCGCCAGCAACCGCAGGGCTGTCCAGAGGGTGGTCTGCCCAATACATCACCGGGGGCACACTGCCTGCCCTCCAGGACATCTACAGCACCTGATGTCACAGGAAGGCCAAAAAGATCATCAAGGACATCAACCAACCGAGTCACTTTAATAATGTTTACATACTGCTTTACTCATCTCATATGTATATACTGTATTCTATTCTACAGTATTTTAGTCAATGCCATTCCTACATTGCTCGTCATAATATTTATATATTTCTTAATTCCATTATTTTACTTTTAGATTTGTGTGTATTGTTGTGAATTGTTAGATATTACTGCACTGTTGTCACAGATTCTGCCGAGGCTGCTCCTCCTCCTTGCTCAGGCAGGCTTCGGCGTTCGTCGTCCCCGGAGTACTAGCTACTACCGCTGGATGTTCTCGATGTTTGTTTGGTCTGGTCTTGTGTGTGCACCTGTTTCGTATTGAGTATTGATTATGTCACCTATAAGTTTCCCTTTTGGTTTGTTTGCAGTTGTGTGTAGTTGTACGCCTGTCCGATTGGTGTCTCGTTTGATGTTTAGTGTTTTACGCGTGTGTGCGTAATCGTTCGCCTCCTTTGTTTTGAGGCCGTTTGTTTTGTCTTTGTGCATTATAAGTAAAGTCATTTTGGACTTAGCCTCATTGTCCTGCGCTTGACTCCACCACTGCATCCACATCAGTTTACGTGACAGAATTACACACCTTTCTATGGAGTCAGCAGGAGCAGCGGCGCCGCCCGAGTCGCTGGAGGATCGGGTCAGCTGCCAGGATGCCAGGATCCAGCAACTCGGGTCCGCCATGCAAGAGGTGATGAACACCCTGCGCCGATGGGAGAGAGGAGGCGTGCCCACACCTCCTCCTACCTTACCACCACCATCGGCCAGTCCTCCCATACCAGCACCGGAATCCAGTGGGATTCGGCTCTCGCTCCCGAGGGCGTATGACGGCACCGCAGCCGGGTGTCAGGGGTTCCTCCTGCAGGTGGAACTCTACCTACCATACACCCGGCGCCCTCGGGATACGAGAGCGTTTCCGCCCTCATCTCCTGTCTCTCCGGCAAGGCGTTGGAGTGGGCCAATGCCGAATGGAGGGGAATAGACACCGCCACCATCACCTATGCAGAGTTCTCCCGCCGCTTCAGGGCGGTTTTCGATCATCCACCTGAGGGTAAAGCGGCGGGGGAGCGTCTGTTCCACCTCCGACAGGGGAAGAGGAGCGCACAGGAGTTCGCCCTGGATTTCCGGACTCTAGCGGCGGATGCGGGGTGGAATGAAAGGGCCCTCATCGACCACTATCGGTGTAGCCTGCGTGAGGACGTTCGTCGAGAGCTGGCCTGCAGGGACACCAATCTATCCTTCAACCAGTTGGTGGACATGTCCATCCGTCTAGATACCCTGCTGGCCACCCGCGGACGTCCCGAGTTGGGGCCGTCCATTCCATCCTCCAGCACCTCTGATCCGAGCCCTATGGAGCTCGGGGGTGCTGGCGCTAGAGAGAGGAGGAGAGAGAGCCCGAGGGAGGCCGTCCCCTGCACCAACTGTGGTCGTAGAGGACACACTGCGGCTAGGTGCTGGGGAGGGTCTCCAGGGAGTCGGGGCAACAGGTCACGCACTGGGGAGTCATTCCAGGTGAGTAGGTGCCCCACTTACCCAGAGCTCTCTGTTGTTCACTTGTGTATACCTGTAATATTTCCCCAGGTTGCATCTCATTCCCAGCATAAGGCGCTAGTCGATTCAGGCGCAGCTGGGAATTGTATTGATCGGAAATGTTGTGTTAAGTTAGGGATTCCCCTCCTGCCCGTTGATGCTCCCTTCCCTGTCCATGCCCTAGATAGCCGGCCGTTGGGATCTGGGTTGATTAGAGAGGTCACAGCACCACTAAAGATGAATACGCAGGGGGGTCATGAGGAGATCATTCAGTTATATCTGATCGACTCTCCTGCGTATCCCGTGGTGCTGGGGCTTCCTTGGTTAATCGCCCATGATCCCACCATTTCGTGGCAACAGAGGGCTCTCAAGGAGTGGTCTGCCCAGTGTGTTGGGCGATGTCTAGGTGTTTCCGTAGGGGCGACCACGGTGGAGAGTCCGAACCAAGTGCCCGCAATGCACATTCCCCCTGAGTATGAGGATTTGGCACTCGTGTTCAGCAAGACTAGGACGACGCGGTTGCCACCTCATAGACAGGGAGATTGTGCGATAGACCTCCAGACAGGGGCAGCACTCCCGCGGAGCCATGTGTATCCTCTGTCTCAAGAGGAGACGGCGGCTATGGAGACATACATAGCCGAGTCCCTGAGACAAGGATACATACGGACTTCCACTTCCCCTGCATCCTCGAGTTTCTTTTTTGTGAAGAAGAAAGATGGAGGGTTGCGCCCGTGTATTGATTACCGTAGTCTCAATCAGATCACTGTTAAATACAGTTATTCTCTTCCTCTGATTGTGAGTATGACAGAATCATTACGCGGAGCGCGTTTCTTCACAAAACTGGATCTCAGGAGCGCCTACAACTTGGTGCGCATTATGGAGGGAGATGAATGGAAGACAGCATTTAGTACCACCTCGGGTCATTATGAGTATATCGTCATGCCATACGGGTTAATGAATGCTCCTTCGGTCTTCCAATCCTTTGTGGACGAGATCTTCCGGGACATGCATGGGCAGGGTGTAGTAGTGTACATTGATGACATCCTAGTGTACTCTGCTACACGGGCCGAGCATGTAGCACTGGTGCGCCGAGTGTTGGGTAGGCTGTTGGAGCATGACTTGTATGTCAAGGCAGAGAAATGTCTGTTTTTCCAGGAGTCCATCTCCTTCTTGGGTAATCGGTTGTCCGCGTCAGGGGTGAAGATGGAGGTTGACCGTGTGTAAGCCGTGCGTAATTGGCAAACCCCAACCACTGTTAAAGAGGTGCAGCAGTTTTTGGGTTTTGCCAATTACTACCGGAGGTTTATCCGGGGTTTTGGACAGATGGCAGCTCCCATTACTTCCCTGCTGAAGGGGGGCCCGGTGCGTTTGCAGTGGTCAGCTGAGGCGGACAGGGCGTTTGGTAAACTGAAGGACCTGTTCACTTCGGCTCCGGTGCTGGCGCACCCGGACCCCGCTTTACCGTTCCAGGTAGAGGTGGACGCGTCAGAGGCCGGTATTGGGGCAGTGCTGTCGCAACGGTCAGGCACGCCACCTAAACTCTGCCCCTGTGCTTTCTATTCTAAGAAGCTCAGCCCGGCGGAGCGGAATTATGACGTAGGGGACAGGGAGCTGTTAGCCGTAGTTCAAGCCCTAAAGGTGTGGAGGCATTGGCTTGAGGGGGCTCAACACCCTTTTCTCATTCTGACTGACCACCGTAACCTGGAGTACATCCGGGCAGCTAGGAGATTGAACCTTCGTCAGGCTAGGTGGAACATGTTTCTGACCCGGTTCGTGTTTAAGATAACGTACATCCCAGGGTCCCAGAACGGTAAGGCAGATGCCCTGTCCCGGCGGTATGACACAGAGGAGAGGTCCATTGAGCCCACTCCCATACTGCCGGAGTCTTGTCTGGTGGCACCGGTGGTGTGGGAGGTCGATACGGTCCGTGATCGTCTCATTTATTGGGCTCATACGTCACCCTCCTCTGGACATCCAGGTATCGGCCGGACAGTGCACTGCCTTAGCGCTAAGTACTGGTGGCCAACTTTAGCTAAGGATGTGAGGGTTTATGTCTCCTCCTGCTTGGTGTGCGCTCAGTGTAAGGCGCCTAGACACCTGCCCAGGGGGAAGTTACAACCCCTGCCCGTTCCACAACGGCCGTGGTCCCACCTCTCGGTGGACTTTGTCACGGACCTTCCCCCCTCTCAGGGGAATACCACTATTCTGGTCGTTGTGGATCGGTTCTCTAAGGCCTGTCGTCTCATCCCAATGCCGGGTCTACCTACTGTCCTACAGACCGCTGAGGCTTTGTTTACCCACGTCTTCCGGCACTACGGGGTGCCCGAGGATATAGTGTCTGATCGGGGTCCCCAGTTCACCTCTAGAGTCTGGAGGGCGTTCATGGAACGCTTGGGTGTCTCGGTGAGCCTTACCTCGGGTTACCACCCGGAGAGTAATGGGCAGGTGGATTGAGTGAACCAGGATGTGGGTAGGTTTCTGAGATCCTATTGCCAGGGCCGGCAGGAGGAGTGGTCGGGGTATATCCCCTGGGCAGAGATGGCCCAGAACTCTCTTCGCCACTCCTCTACTAACCTAACCCCTTTCCAGTGTGTGTTAGGGTATCAGCCGGTTCTGGCACCATGGCATCAGAGCCAGATCGAGGCTCCTGCGGTGGATGAGTGGTTTCGGCGCTCGGAGGAGACGTGGAACGCTGCACACGTCCATCTGCAGCAGGCCATCCGTAGACAGAAGGCGAGCGCCGATCTCCACCGCAGTGAGGGTCCGGTGTACGCACCTGGAGATCGAGTCTGGCTCTCGACTCGAAACCTGCCCCTTCGCCTGCCCTGCCGGAAGCTGGGTCGGCGGTTTGTGGGGCCATTTAAAGTCCTGAGGAGATTGAACGAGGTTTGTTACAAGTTACAACTGCCTATTGATTACCACATTAACCCCTTGTTCCATGTGTCTCTCCTCAGGCCGATGGTAGCTGGTCCACTCCAAGACAGTGAGATAGGAGAGACTCCTCCGCCCCCCCTGGACATCGAGGGGTCTCCGGCGTACTCAGTCCGGTCCATCGTGGATTCGAGACGTCGGATGGGGGGTCTACAATATCTCGTGGAGTGGGAGGGGTACGGCCCGGAGGAACGGTGCTGGGTGCCTAGGAGGGACATTTTAGATCCATCCCTCCTGACTGAGTTCCACCGTAGTCATCCCACGCGCCCTGCTCCGCGTCCTCCTGGTCGTCCCCGAGGCCGGGGTCGGCGCACGGCTGGAGCCGCGCGTCAAGTGGGGGGTACTGTCACGGATTCTGCCGAGGCTGCTCCTCCTCCTTGCTCGGGCAGGCTTCGGCGTTCGTCGTCCCCGGAGTACTAGCTACTACCGCTGGATGTTCTCGATGTTTGTTTGGTCTGGTCTTGTGTTTCCACCTGTTTCGTATAGAGTATTGATTATGTCACCTATAAGTTTCCCTTTTGGTTTGTTTGCAGTTGTGTGTAATTGTACGCCTGTCCGATTGGTGTCTCGTTTGATGTTTAGTGTTTTACGAGTGTGTGCGTAATCGTTCGCCTCCTTTGTTTTGAGGCCTTTTGTTTTGTCTTTGTGCATTATAAGTAAAGTCATTTTGGACTTAGCCTCCTTGTCCTGCGCTTGACTCCACCACTGCATCCACATCAGTTTACGTGACAACTGTTGGAGCTAGGAACACAAGCATTTCGCTACACCCGCAATAACATCTGCTAAAAATGTGTATGTGAGCAATAACATTTAATTTGATTTGATTATAGATCTAAAAGGGGTCTAAAATTGCCACTTTCATCATGATTTTCAAAAAAACTGTTTTTGATACAAATGTAAAAGGCATGTCAAACATTCTTCATCCCAATGTAGTTTATATGTGAATATTCCTAGATACCCTGAGATACCCACAAATATTTTTGGACTGTCTTGGTGCGTAATCGCCCGAATATGATTTTATTTCCACCTTATTAGACCAAATAAAGAAAGAGAGAGAAAGGAGTGAAGGAGAGAGAAAGTAGTGAAAGAGAGACAGAGAACGGAGTGAAGGAGAGACAGAGAAAGAAGTGAAGGAGAGAGAAAGAAGTGAAAGAGAGACAGAGAAAGGAGTGAAGGAGAGAGAAAGTAGCGAAAGAGAGACAGAGAAAGGAGTGAAGGAGAGAGAAAGTAGTGAAAGAGAGACGGAGAAAGGAGTGAAGGAGAGAGAAAGAAGTCATTATCCCTCATACCTTTTACATTAACCCTCATACCACACTTTTACAAAGGGATGACATGTAATAAAGTTGTATTGTTTTAGCTGATGATTTTGGATATTTGATGACATTGTTAAATAGAAGACTAAACCCAACACGTCACATCTAGTGCATTTGTGAATTATACGGTCAGGCATAAAAAAAAAAAATGATTTACATAAACAGGACAGTGGCAACATTTTTGTTTCTAACATTAGGAGGGTAACATCATAGATGACAATGAACAACCTGCAAAGGCTCATGGGAATAAGGTGGTATTAATAATTGAGCGGCCGTTCAACGTCTCTCCTATCAGCACCATGGGTCACATGGGAAATGAGCCGACCGCCCAGCGCCCCGCTACCCACAAATCCCTGCAGAATTGACATCACAGCTGGTGAACTGAGAAAATCATTACCCTCCAAAGGTTGTGGTTGGCTAATGCAGCTGTAAACTGTCAATGTGGCCCTATCAAAAAGCACTCTGGGGTTCCAAATGTGAGGTAAATCAAATTAGCATCAGCCCGCACCTCTGACCGGGAGGACCTCATTTTACATTTCAATTGATCAGATGGCTGCTATCTATCTCGACCCAAAGTAATTACCATAATTTGTCTTTGGCACTCTCTCCGTGCCATTAAACTGAATGCAATCAATTTCCCTGCACTGTGGCTACATTCTCTGAAGTCCCATTCTCCTCTCAGTGTCTTAAAGTCAAATCTTTGCACTTGCAGTACGCTGAGTACAACCCTACAGAGAACACTGTAGTCAGTGACGTGTGGGCTTGAACCTGCTTCTCTTGCGTAAGACTGCGTTTGCATGTTGAGCTAAAGCCTAGGCACTGAGCCACCTCTGTTAACCCATTTGTTCCCACATTTTTCACAGACAATGTAGAAAATAGTACAAATAAAGAAAAACCCTTGAATGAGTAGGTGCGTCCAAACTTTTGACTGGTACTGTATACATATATATATTTTAAGTATGTAAAAAAGTATGTTTTATTCTCGGTCACAATTGTAACCGATGGGAACAGTGCTCTGCCTATAATAAAATTAACAGACATGTACCTCTATTCCAATATCTATGTAACTCAGACCACTTTTGTAAGGGTTGGTGTGAGGTGTGACCCAGGTGCGGTGCAGGATATACAGTAGTCAGTAGGCAGAGATTATGAAACAAGGATCTTTATTGGTGGTCCCGAAGCCAGAATACAAAATAACAGACTTATCACGATAAAAGAAAGGCGGAGCAAATACGTCTCCAAAAACTGGCTGACAGCCAAAATACTAAATACTGCCTACGACTGAAACAAATAACGAAACAGGGAGAACACTTCTCAAGTACCTGTACATTGGTCTCCGATCAGACACTGAGTAGTACTGCTGGACATAGAGAAACTAACCGAGAAAACTGAGCAAGAGAACACAGGGAAGTGAGGGCATAGATACACAGGTGAACAGGTAGACACAGGTGACACCAATAGGATGATGATTAGTCCAGACTGTGAGTGAGGAGGTGCCTAAGGTTGTCGGAGGATGACACCTAGTGGGTTGCTCTGGAACTGCGACCCCCTCCTGTAACAACTTTCCCACACACCTAAACCCAATGACCCACACACCCCAGCTCTGTTACCCCCATGCCCTAACCCAAACACCCACATGCCAATACCCTAATAGTGATACAATCAAGTACCGATACACCCATATCCAAGCCCTAAATGCCCTATTTGTTACTCCTAGACCCCAGTTCCTTTGCCAATACACCTCATCCCCTCATCCCTCAACCCTGTTACCCACTTTCCTTAGGTCTATATTCCAAAGTCACCAACAGCAACTATTTGCTGCACACCCCAACCCTGTTGTTTTCATTTCGTAGTCCTGTGACCCCTGACCATAAATAAACTAATAATACAGTGGTATAACACATGTGCCCCATCCCCATTCACTTTTTTCCTACCACAAACATGCTGCCAGAAAGGATTTGAATGAGCAATAGATGTTCATTCAGACCCATTACCTGTATGAGCCTTGTGTATCCCTAAACCCCATTACTCATATGAACGAGGTAAATCCATGGACATTCTCAAATAAAACAGGGCTACCTTACTACTCAAGCCTCAACATTCATACAAACAAGGTGTACACCTGCACGTCTAACCCAATATTGATTAAGAAAAACAGGTCTACTGCTACATGTCATCCCCAATTGTCATAAAAATAGGTGTACTTCTGCATTTCAGCCCTAATATTCATACAAACCAGGTCTACACCTGTACTTCAGCTCCAATTTACATACCTACAAAGTGCTTGAACCCAATTAGTAAACTATGCCAGGTCTAAATGTGCCGAAGCCTGAATACCCATAAACTGTAAACCCGGTATACCCCTGCACCTCAGCTCCAGTACTCCTACAAACCAGGTCTACACATTTGACTGAGTCCCAATACTAATATAAACCAGATCTACACCTGCATATCACAGCCCAAATACCCATATGAACCAGATTCACACTACAAGCTCTCACAGTCTCACGTCAGAATTAGACGTTAAACCAAGTTGTTCCAAACGTCAAATTTCGAAGTGGTTAAGTTTAGGCATTAACTCAGACTTTTTAAGCGTAGGAATTAACTCTGAATGGTTAAGGTAAGAGTCCACAACGCGAGGGCCTGGTCAATGAAATTCCCCATGGCACCTGAGTCCACTAGTGCTGTAGAGACAATAATTTTTTTACATTTTTGTCATTTAGCAGACGCTCTTATCCAGAGCGACTTACAAATTGGTACATTCACCTTATGATAGCCAGTGGGACAACCACTTTACATATATATAGGGGGAGGGTAGAAGGATTACTTTTATCCTATCCCAGGTATTCCTTAAAGAGGTGGGGTTTCAAGTGTCTCCGGAAGGTGGTGAGTGACTCCGCTGTCCTGGCGTCGTGAGGGAGCTTGTTCCACCATTGGGGTGCCAGTGCAGCGAACAGTTTTGACTGGGCTGAGCGGGAGCTGTGCTTTCGCAGAGGTAGGGGGGCCAGCAGGCCAGAGGTGGATGAACGCAATGCCTTCGTTTGGGTGTAGGGACTGATCAGAGCCTGAAGGTACGGAGGTGCCGTTCCCTTCACAGCTCCGTAGGCAAGCACCATGGTCTTGTAGCAGATGCGAGCTTCAACTGGAAGCCAGTGGAGTGTGCGGAGGAGCGGGGTGACGTGAGAAAACTTGGGAAGGATGAACACCAGACGGGCTGCAGCGTTCTGGATGAGTTGTAGGGGTTTAATGGCACAGGCAGGGAGCCCAGCCAACAGCGAGTTGCAGTAATCCAGACGGGAGATGACAAGTGCCTGGATTAGGACCTGTGCTGCTTCCTGTGTAAGGTAGGGTCGTACTCTGCGAATGTTGTAGAGCATGAACCTACAGGATCGGGTCACCGCTTTGATGTTAGTGGAGAACGACAGGGTGTTGTCCAGGGTCACGCCAAGGTTCTTTGCACTCTGGGAGGAGAACACAACAGAGTTGTCAACCGTGATTGCGAGATCATGGAGCGGACAGTCCTTCCCCGGGAGGAAGAGCAGCTCCGTCTTGCCGAGGTTCAGCTTGAGGTGGTGATCCATCATCCACACTGATATGTCTGCCAGACATGCAAAGATGCGATTCTCCACCTGGTTATCAAAAGGGGGAAAGGAGAAGATTAATTGTGTGTCATCTGCGTAGCAATTGTAGGAGAGACCATGTGAGGATATGACAGAGCCAAGTGACTTGGTGTATAGAGAGAATAGGAGAGGGCCTAGAACTGAGCCCTGGGGGATACCAGTGGTGAGAGCACGTGGTGCGGAGACAGATTCTCGCCACGCCACCTGGTAGGAGCGACCTGTGAGGTAGGACGCAATCCAAGAGTGAGCCGCGCCGGAGATGCCCAACTCGGAGAGGATGGAGAGGAGGATCTGATGGTTCACAGTATCAAAGGCAGCAGATAGGTCTAGAAGGATGAGAGCAGAGGAGAGAGAGTTAGCTTTAGCAGTGCGGAGAGCCTCCGTGACACAGAGAAGAGCAGTCTCAGTTGAATGACCAGTCTTGAAAACTGACTGGTTTGGATCAAGAAGGTCATTCTGAGAGAGATAGCAAGAGAGTTGGCTAAAGACGGTACGCTCAAGAGTTTTGGAGAGAAAAGAAAGAAGGGATACTGGTCTGTAGTTGTTGACATCGGAGGGATCGAGTGTAGGTTTTTTGAGAAGGGGTGCAACTCTCGCTCTCTTGAAGATGGAAGGGACATAGCAAGTGGTCAAGGATGAGTTGATGAGCGAGGTGAGGTAAGGGAGAAGGTCTCTGGAAATGGTCTGGAGAAGAGAGGAGGGGATAGGGTCAAGCGGGCAGGTTGTTGGGCGGCCGGCCGTCACAAGTCGCAAGATTTCATCTGGAGAGAGAGGGGAGAAAGAAGTCAAAGCATAGGGTAGGGCAGTGTGAGCAGGACCAGCAGTGTCATTTGACTTAATAAATGTCGTCAACCTTCTTTTCAAAATGGTTGACGAAGTCATCCACAGAGAGGGAGGAGGGAGGGGGAGGAGGATTCAGCAGGGAGGAGAAGGTGGCAAAGAGCTTCCTAGGGTTAGAGGCAGAGGCTTGACATTTAGAGTGGTATAAAGTGGCTTTAGCAGCAGAAACAGAGGAAGAAAATGTAGAGAGGAGGGAGTGAAAAGATGACAGGTCGGCAGGGAGTCTAGTTTTCCTCCATTTCTGCTCGGCTGCCCGGAGCCCTGTTCTGTGAGCTCGCAATGAGTCATCAAGCCACGGAGCAGGAGTGGAGGACCGAGCCGGCCGGGAGGATAGGGGACATAGAGAGTCAAAAGATGCAGAAAGGGAGGAGAGGAGGGTTGAGGAGGCAGAATCAGGAGATTGGAGGGAGAAGGATGGAGCAGAGGGAAGAGATGATAGGATGGAAGAGGAGAGAGTAGCGGGAGAGAGAGAGCGAAGGTCGCGACGGCGCATTACCATCTGAGTAGGGGCAGAGTGAGTAGTGTTGGAGGAGAGCGAGAGAGAAAAGGATACAAAGTAGTGGTCAGAGACTTGGAGGGGAGTTGCAGTGAGATTAGTAGAAGAACAGCATCTAGTAAAGATGAGGTCAAGCGTATTTCCTGCCTTGTGAGTAGGGGGAGACGGTGAGAGGGTGAGGTCAAAAGAGGAGAGGAGTGGAAAGAAGGAGGCAGAGAGAAATGAGTCAAAGGTAGACGTAGGGAGGTTAAAGTCACCCAGAACTGTGAGGGGTAAGCCATCCTCAGGAAAATAACTTATCAAGGCGTCAAGCTCATTGATGAACTCTCCAAGGGAACCTGGAGGGCGATAAATGATAAGGATGTTAAGCTTGAATGGGCTAGTGACTGTGACAGCATGGAATTCAAATGAGGAGATAGACAGATGGGTCAGGGGAGAAAGAGAGAATGTCCACTTGGGAGAGATGAGGATTCCTGTGCCACCGCCCCGCTGACCAGATGCTCTCGGGGTATGCGAGAACACATGGTCAGACGAGGAGAGAGCAGTAGGAGTAGCAATGTTTACTGTGGTAATCCGTGTTTCCGTCAGCGCCAAGAGGTCGAGGGACTGGAGGGTAGCATACGCTGAGATGAACATGAGGAACAGAGAGCCAGTGAAATTAAAACCAGAAAGGGTTTGGCGGAAAGTGATGATAATGGAATACTCACGCCTACCCCGGAAGACGGACGGCCCCGTGATCATCCCTCTGCCCTCGTGGACCCCTGGTTGGGACGCACCGGACACCGTTGAAGCTGGTGCCCCTCCTGACTGCAATAGGGACAGAGCCACAGCTGTCTCTGGCAGTGTCGCTCTGCCGCGGGGAGATGTGTGGACCCTACCTCCATGGGTTCAGGCTCTGTCTCAGGACGGCCAAAGGAGGAGGGCAAGAGGCGATGGAGGTGCCGGCGCTCCCGAAGAAGGTTATCCAGACGGATGGCCATCGCTATGAGTGCGTCCAAGGAGAGGTTGTCGTCTCGGCACGCCAGCTCTGTCTGGACCTCTTCGCTTAGTCCTCTTCTGAATAGGGTGCGGAGCGCTGGCTCATTTCATCCGCTGGAGGCTGCCACAATCCAGGGCACCCTGCCGGAGTTGGAGTAGGCTCTCACCTCCCCCTCTGCCCTCCGCCCTGAACAGAGCCATGGACCGCTCATAGGAACCCAGCTTCTCCTCTCCTCTCTACGAGACGGCCCTGGCCCACTCCCACGCCCGTCCGGTCAGCAGAGAAATGACCGTGGCAACCTTGGACCTCTCAGTGGTAGGGGCTCCCGTCTGATGGGCAAAATAGAGGGAGCACTGGAGTAGGAATCCACAGCATTTAGATGGAGTCCAATCATATTTGTCCGGTAGGGACAATCGGGCATCGCTGTCCTGGGCGGAGGTGACGCCCCTCGGGTGATGTCAAGGCGTTGGAGGTCGCGGAGGACCTCATCCATAGCCGTACCCAGTTGCGCCAGTTGGTCGTGGTGTTGGCGAATTAGGTGTCCCTGTTTGCCGTCCTTCTGGGAGATGTTTTGATTTTCTGCTGCTTCCATTTGTTGAGGCAGTATTCTGTAACGTAGACGCAGGGAGTCAGGAAGCAAGTGCAGTTGGTGAGTTTAATAACAAGGAACATGAAGATATACAAAACAAGAGAAGCGTACTAGACATGAAAACAAAACAAATACTGCCTGAAGACTGAGGCTACTGAGGACTAAATAAAGGGAGAGTAATAAAGGTGATGAGGAAGTCCAGGTGTACATAACGATGGGGAGCAGGTGTGCGTAATGATGGTCGCCATGTGTGCATAATGTGGGTTGCCAGGACCGGTGGTTAGTAGATCGGCAACGTCAAGCGTCGGAGCGGGAGAGCGGGAGTAGGCGTGACACAATTCTCCCTTTCGCAGCTTTTCTGTTATTTAGTGAAACTCCGACATTGTCCTTTTTGCCTCCGTGGATCTTTTTTTGCCCGTTCCCAAAAGCATTTGGTAATTGCCATGTAGGCTATTTGGGGCGCATACAGTTAGGCCCTAAAGCTTTAGGCTTACTCACTAATGTCAGATAGCCTAAAAGAATGAAAGAAAAACCTCAATGTAGCCCATAGATATAAATTGCACAATAATTATACATGTATGTATTTTTTAAGGTATGGTTTTGTCACGACTTCCGCCGAGGCTGCCTCCCCTCCTTGTTCGGGCAGGTTTCGGCGTTCGGCGTCACCGGCTTACTAGCTACTGCCGATCCATTTATCATCACTCCATTTGTCTTTTCTTCAATCACACACACCTGGTCCTTATCCCTCATTAGTCATTGTATAAATGTTCCCTCTGCTTCCTTGTCTGTGTGGGTGATTGTTTATTGTGGAGGTTAGTTAAGCTCGGTGGAGCTCGTGTATTTTGTATCGACGGGAGAATTTCCCATGTGCCTTGTATTTTCCAGTGCGCCTGTTTTGTGCCCTGGAGTGTGTTTGACGCATTTCTGCGTAAACCTGTATTTTGCGGATTAAAGCCTGTTATTCTGTGATTTACCCTCCTGCGCCTGACTCCTTCAACACCACCTCATCACAGGTTTTCTCTTTAATCAACCCATCAGCCACCAACCAGCCCTCCATCCACACAATATTTAATGACCCTAAACCTGCCCGCCCTGCGGATATAATCATGGCGATTGCGGGTTATGAATCAACCCGCTCATTACTAATTTAAACATATGTAAAGGTGAATGGATAATGGTAAAATCATCTGTAAAATAATCTTGATCAAGTATATCCATAACCCAACTCAACTTCAATCTACTGAAAAAAGTATTAATCTGCTATATACTGTATATACAAATTAGGGCCACTGTATTTTCATATACCATGAGCATCATGGATTCAATGTATTGAAAATGAAGGCACATACTGTATGTAATAGATCCTTCAAATATTATATTTACAAACAAAATATTTTTTTATTTCAACAATGTATTTATTTTTTAAGCTCTTTGAATACAGACTTCTGGTGTACATTTTGTCTGTAAAAGTACACCTTGGACATTTATGCTTGTGGTCTTGTGACCATTTTGAGAAATCATATGAAACTTCTCTGACTGACTAGATGTAATGAATACTCGGACAGAGTGGTAAGATCCAATCGCAGAAAAGCGATGCTTTATTAGAGGACAGACAAGGGAATAGCTTAATCGTGGTCGGGCGGGCTGTGGTCAAAACCGGGCCAGGCATAGACAGGCAGAAGTACCAAGGGAGCGGGCTTAGTCGTAGTCGAGGGCACAGGCACAGGATCAGAGAACGGTAATCACTGGGGTAGACAAGCAGAGGATTAAGCAATACGGGGAGTCAAACAACAAGGCACAGGTCGGATACACGGGTAATCAAAAACAACAAACTCTCTCTCTCTCTCTCGGAACAAAACGCTTAGCAAGTCACAATGGAACAATACCTCGCACCGACTGAACTTCTGAGCACACCTTTAAATCCTACACTAATTACTGACAGGTGTGCTCAGAACTCAGGTGAACCAGATCGAGTCTGATGACTCCCCCTCTCTGTAGATCGGGGAAGTGTCAGACTCTGTCTAGACCCAGCCAACCCCCGATCCCTTACAGTATCCCCCTCCCCAGGGCCGGCTCCTGACGGCCTTCTACCTCTACCGGGTGGTCTTCCTCTGGGTCGGGGTCCTGGATGATCTGGGTGTTCAGCGTGGAAAGCGGCCTTGAGAGCGGGATCCAGTATGTCCTTAGCAGGGACCCATGACCGTTCCTCAGGTCCATATCCCTCCCAGTCCACGAGATATTCGATGCCCCCTCGTCTCCGTCTTGACTCCAGTATCTCGTGGACTGTATAGGTGGTGTCCTGTTCCTCCTCCAAAGGTGGTGTAGTAGGTTGTTGAGCGATTGGGGGGTACATCGGGCTATAGTGGACAGGTTTCAATAGGGAGACGTGGAACGTAGGGTTTATCCTGTAGTGTCGAGGGAGTAACAGACGGTAGGTGACAGGGTTAATACGTCTCTGTACCTTGAAAGGACCGATGTACCTGGGTTGGAGCTTCTTGCAGCTCCATCGGAACCGCAGGTCTCGGGTAGACAGCCACACTCGTTGCCCGGGTTGATAAGTGGGAGTAGGTCTCCGGCGTCGGTCGGCGTAGGTCTTTTGCTGTTGTGAGGCTTGACTGAGATGTTGATTGGCCGTCTCCCAGACCTGCGCACTCCGACGGAACCACTCGTCCACAGCCGGTACCATCCCTGATGCGGTATCCCACGGGAACAGGGGTGGTTGATACCCTAGAACACACTGGAAGGGCGTTAGGCGTAGGGAGGTGTGAACGAGTGAGTTCTGAGCATACTCTACCCAAGGAAGGAATCGGCTCCACTCTTGCGGCTGCCGCGAACATTGTTGCCGTAGATATTTCCCAATTTCCTGGTTGAGCCGTTCTGTCTGCCCATTGGCCTGGGGATGATATCTGGAGGTTAGGCTAACCGAGATGCCCAAGCGTTCGCAGAAGGCCTTCTGGCGGACGGAAGACAGGGTGGTGCGGCAGGTGCCGCTTCTCATTCGAATGCTGTAATTTTATCTAAACCATCAGGTGTACGCCGACCCCAGCTAAGTAACTCATGCAAAGAGTTAAAGCGCAATTATGTGTTTTATCTCCAGTACTCTGCCATGATTGTCAGTTATGTAGCTGCTCTACTGATAATCTCAGTGCGTCCTTGCTGGGATGACACAATCAGTCTACTACCGGAGAATATTAACACCAAACACAAACACATTGGTTCACCGTTCCACGGGAGCGGACAGTACACAGCATACCATAATGTTCTGAATAATGGCCAAGTCTACCTCACTCCTTATTCTACTGAACCGCTTAGGCGCAACAAACACAAGTCCAACATTTATCGGAAACTGTTAAACTACCTGTTCACTACCCTCCTGCTCTCCGGGGATGTGCAACTCAATCCTGGGCCCAACATCACCGAGCCAGCGATACGCACCGGAGTGGAGGGCGGTGGATGGCCTCGTCCACTGATCGTCGCCGCTGTGGAGGTGGGTGAGTGCTATGGTCCTGTGGTTTCTCTCGGCTCACCCGGCTCCGGGATGGATTTTGACTCTTCGGGCATACCGGGGTCGCTGTGTGCGGTCCCTGACTCTGCTTCTGGTGTGCGGGCTGTTTTAATTAGTTTCCTGCATCCAGTGCAGGCGGGAGGGATTGTTAATTGCGCTACCGAACTGCCCCTAATCAAAACGAAACAAAACGGCCTAAACCCAGCCGTCAGAAAACACAGAAAATTTAACTTTTTTCAATGTGTCAATCACTCTCGAGTCATCTGGGACCCACGAGCTAAGCCCAAGGGACTACTAGGGGGGCACTTGAACATTCGTAGTGTCATTCCAAAAAGTGATCAAATTCAACATCTACTCACAGACTCCAACCTTGACTTTCTCTGCCTCTCAGAGACATGGCTCCATAGAAACTCTCCATCTGCTGCTTTGATTGTGCCTGGCTACAATGTTTTCAGGAGAGACAGGAATGAAGGAAGAGGAGGGGGTGTGATGATTTATATTAAAGAACATATCTGATGTAAACAAATTGAGTGGTCATGTGATAATGAACTAGAATGTATTGGCCTGAACATTACACTGTCTCCCCAAATGTATTTTACCCTCATTGGAATGTATAGGCCACCTTCCACCAAAAGTGTGTTTTTTGATCAGTTTAATAACATGCTTAGGGAATGTGATTTTGGGAAAGAGGTCATCTTAATGGGAGATTTTAACATTAATTATGAAGACAAGTGTTGTAGGAAAACCCTCAAACGGATCACTAATACCTTTGACCTTACACAGCTAGTTAAAGGGCCAACCAGGGTGACTTGTTGCTCTAAAACACAGATTGATTTGGTGTTCAGTAATAAACCAGAGAGAGTGACTAAATCATTCAATATGGTTACTGGGCTATCTGATCATAATCTGACACTTATAGCCAGAAAGCTGTCTAAGAGCAGGTTTAACCTCTCTACTGTTAGAAAGCCTGATCAACTAAGAATACCTAAGAGTGAATTAAGCTATTTTGAAAATGCAATTAAGGGAATTAACTGGAATGATCTCTTGTCCTATGCAGACGTGGAAGCTGATAGTCAAGTTTTTCTATCCACAATCCAGACTACATTAAACGGTTTCCTAAAGAAAATCAAATCCAAACCTGGCCAAAAGAGCACTCTTCCTTGGCTAAATGGAGAAATCTGGAAATTGATGAAAGAACGAGATTATTATCTAAAAATAGCCCTAAGATCCAAATTAGAGCATGACAGACGTAGGTTTACCATGTTGAGAAATAAGGTGATGAAAGAAATCAGACAGGCCAAGGCAAACTTTTTTATTAACATAATTGGTGAAGCAAAGGGAAATTCTAAACTGATCTGGGAGAATCTAAAAAAGTTAACAGGGAAAGACCATAGTAACACTGCAAAAAGACTAGAAATCATGGTGAATAACAATCTAACACAGGATGCAGTCGAAAGAGCAATAGCCTTCAATTCCTACTTTATTGACTCTGTCAGGGTACTGACACAGAACCCCTCCACTGGTTTCTTGGGCTCAGTGCTAGTAAATGATGCTCAACCTGTCTTCATCATAAGGGAGGTTTCTGAGTCAAAGGTAGACAAGGTGATTAGCTCACTAAAGAACTCTAAAGCCAAAGATGTGTTTGGGATGGACTCTACCTTTCTTAAAAACTACAAAGAGTCACTCATTGGCCCCATTACTAAGGTCACCAACACATCTATTGGTCTCGGGGTGTTTCCAAGGGTATGGAAGTCGGCCATAATAACGGCCATCTTTAAATCAGGCGACCCTGCTGACGTGAGTAACTACAGGCCCATTAGTATACTACCTGTGGTGTCAAAGGTTGTTGAAAAGTGTGTAGCAGAACAACTGATTGCCCACCTCAACAACAGCCCCTTCACATTACATTCCATGCAGTTTGGCTTCAGAGCGAAACACTCCACAGAAATGGCCAACTGCTTTTTTCTGGAAAATGTGAAGTCCAAGATGGACAAAGGGGGCGTTGTTGGGGCTGTGTTTCTGGACCTAAGGAAGGCTTTTGATACTGTTAACCATGAGATTCTCATCACAAAATTGTCCAAGTTCAACTTTTCCCCCGATGCCTTGAGATGGATGAAATCATACCTTGAAGGCAGAACTCAGTGTGTCAGAGTGAGCAATGAGCTGTCGCCCACTCTTAGCTATGATGTGGGTGTGCCCCAAGGGTCAATACTGGGGCCCCTCCTGTTCAGCCTGTACATTAATGATCTGCCTTCTGTCTATACTGGGTCTGAAGTTCAAATGTATGCAGATGATACAGTGATATATGTGCATGCAAAGAGCAAACAACAAGCTGCACAAGAACTCACTACTGTAATGGTCCAGGTTACAACATGGCTCAGTGACTTGTGTTTGCATCTCAATGTGAAAAAAACTGTTTGCATGTTCTTCACAAAGAGGGCAACAGATGCTACTGAGCCAGAAGTCTATGTGTCAGGGGAGAAGCTCCAGGGGGTATCTGATTTTAAGTACCTTGGCATCATACTTGATTCCAACCTCTCTTTTAAAAAGCATGTGAAAAAGGTAATTCAAATAACCAAATTCAACCTAGCTAATTTCCGATTTATACGAAATTGTTTGACTACAGAGGTAGCAAAACTGTACTTCAAATCTATGATACTCCCCCACTTAACATACTGCTTGACTAGTTGGGCCCAAGCTTGCTGTACAACAGTAAGACCTATTCAGTCTGTCTACAAACAGGCTCTCAAAGTGCTTGATAGGAAGCCCAATAGCCATCATCACTGTCACATCCTTAGAAAGCATGAGCTCCTGAGTTGGGAAAATCTTGTGCAATACACCGATGCATGTCTTGTATTCAAGATCCTAAATGGCTTGGCTCCCCCTCCACTCAGTATTTTTGTTAAACAGAAAACCCAAACATATGGCAGCAGATCCACAAGGTCTGCCATGAGAGGTGACTGTGTAGTTCCCCTAAGGAAAAGCACCTTTAGTAAATCTGCTTTTTCTGTGAGAGCTTCCCATGTCTGGAATACACTGCCATCAGACACACATAACTGCACCACATATCACACTTTCACAAAATGCTTGAAGACATGGCTAAAGGTCAATCAGATTTGTGAACATGGTCCCTAGCTGTGTGTTGCCGCTTTCCATGTCTGTTGTCTGTAACTTGTGAGGTGTGGAAAAACATTGTTGCTTTTATGAATTTTGTCTTGCTGCTTTTTGTTCTATGTTGCTCTGTCTGTATGCTACGTCTTGCTTGTCCTATGTTGCTATGTCTGTATGCTATGTTTTGTTCTATGTTGTTATTGTCTATATTGTAATTGTTTTTAATAACCTGCCCAGGGACTGCGGTTGAAAATTAGCCGGCTGGCTAAAACCGGCACTTTTACTGAAACGTTGATTAATGTGCACTGTCCCTGTAAAAATAAACTCAAACTCAACTCAAACTCAACTCATACCCGAGATACAAACTGGGGTCCCCGGTCGGAAACAGTATCCTCCGGGACACCAAACTGCCGGAACACCTGGGTAAACATAGTCTCAGCCATCTGAGTGGCGTTAGGCAAACGGGTCATGGGTACTAACCGGCACATCTTGGAGAAACGATCGATGACCACGAGAATTACAGTATGGCCCTCTGATTCTGGTAGGTCGGTAACAAAGTCCATTGCAATGTGCGACCAGGGTCGTTGAGGAGTTGGCAATGGCATCAGCTTACCCTCCGGTAGTGCAAGAGGTACCTTGGACTGAGCACATACGGGACAGGATAAGACATAGTCTCTGACGTCATCTGTGAGGGAATCCCACCAGTATTTGCGGCTGATGAGTCGTGTAGTTCGAGTGATCCCGGGATGACCAGATCCCAGCGACGTGTGGCACCATTCCATCAGTTGAGGTCGAAGTGGGGCTGGCACAAACACCTTAGACACCGGGGTTTCTGGAGGGGCTGGTTCCGCTTGTAAGCTCTCCTGAATAGTGTCATCAATAGCCCACCTCACAGGACCAGCACGGCAACTCATGGGGAGAATAGGTTCTGGCTCCATGGGTCTTTCCGCGCGCTCGAACCGTCGGGAAAGCGCGTCCGCCTTACCATTCTTGGACCCGGGGATATAAGAAACAGTGAATCGGAAACGGTTGAAGAATAAAGACCACCTTGCCTGTCGGGAGTTCAGTCGTTTGGCACTGTGAAGATACTCCAGGTTGCGGTGGTCCGTGAGCACTTGGAACGGATGCTCTGCTCCCTCCAACCAATGTCTCCACTCCTCCAGTGCTAACTTCACCGCCAGTAATTCCCGATTACCCACGTCATAGTTCTGCTCGGCAGAATTCAGCTTCCTTGAAAAGAAAGCACAGGGTCGTGATTTAGGCGGCTCACCTTGGCGTTGGGATAACACGGCTCCAACTCCAACCTCCGAGGCGTCCACTTCCATGATAAACGGTAAGGTAGGGTCCGGCTGACATAGAATAGGAGCGGTGGTAAAGCGTTGTTTCAACGTCTCAAACGCACGCACTGCCCCCTCCGTCCAGTTCAGACCGCGACCCTTGTAGCTGGTCATCGCCGACAGGGGCGCTGCGGTTGTGCTGAAATTACGCACGAACCGTCTATAGTAATTGGCAAACCCTAAGAATCTCTGGAGCTCTTTCACCGTCTGGGGTTGAGGCCAGTCTTGTACCGCTTGCACCTTGGATTCATCCAGTTTAACCCCTTCGGGAGTGAGTATGGCCCCAAGGAAGGAAATCATAGTGACATGGAATTCACTCTTTTCTGCCTTCACGAACAGAGAATGTTGTAGGAGCCGATCCAGCACCTGTCGTACATGGGACACATGTTCACTCAGAGAGTTAGAATAGATTAGGATGTCATCAATGTACACGATAACAAAGCGATCAATCATGTCCCTGAAAATGTCATTCATGAACGCCTGGAATACTGAGGGCGCGTTGGTAAGTCCATAGGGCATGACACAATATTCGTAGTGTCCTCGATGTGTGATGAAGGCGGTCTTCCATTCATCCCCTTCTCTAATACGCACCAGATTGTACGCACTCCTGAGGTCCAGTTTACTGTACATGGAGGCCTGTCCCACCTGTTCGAGGGCTGCTGGAATCAAAGGAAGTGGGTAACGATTTTTGATGGTAATCTCGTTCAACCCTCGATAGTCTATACAAGGACGCAGTCCGCCATCCTTTTTCTTCACGAAGAAAAAACTGGATGCGGCGGGAGACGTAGATGGGCGAATGGCCCCTTGCTGTAGCGCCTCATCAATATACTGGCTCATTGATTCTCGTTCCGGCTGTGACAACGGGTAGATTCTTCCACGAGGAGGTGTAGCCCCGGATAGCAGATCAATCCCGCAGTCCCAGGCCCGATGAGGTGGTAACATGGTGGCCCTCTCCTTGGAGAACACCTGCGCGTAATCCTGTTATTCTGTAGGGACAACAGTAGACACCGCACCCTGCGCATCCTCCACAGTAGACATTTTGCACGGTAAATTGAGGCACTCTGCCCTACATACCTCACTCCAAGCCGTGATATCGCCAGATTTCCAGGAGATGACCGGATCATGGGTGACGAACCAGGAGTGGCCGACAACTAGCGGCTCCCGTGGAGCGGAGATGACGAAAAAAATGATGTTCTCATGGTGTATGGAGCCCACTTGTAATTTGATTACCTCTGTACGGTGCGTAATGAACCCAGTGCCCATGGGCTCACCGTCTAGCGCGTTGACTCGCAGGGGAGGTTGAATTGGGATAAGTTGAACTCCCAACTCCTCAGCAAGACCCATATCCAGAAAGCTGGCAGCCGCTCCGGAATCAATAAGTCCTTCCAACCTGCGCACTTTCTCTCCGACAGATAAGGTAACTGGCACATACATTTGTTTTGATGTAATGTTCAAAACTTGAGTCTCACTCACCGGTTTGGCAGTACCGAGGCGATATCCTGGGGTACGGTTTGGTCGTACCGGACATAGACGAACGAAATGACCCGACTGACCACAATACAGGCATAGTTCGTCTTGCCGACGTTGTTGTCTCACCGAACCTTGTAGAGGTGTCCGTCCCAGTTGCATAGGTTCCTCCTCAGATTCCTTAGGACCAGTGATCGAGGGCTCCCGGACTGTGGATACCTTGTGTTGCACTATCAGATTATCAATAGAGATGGCTATTTTGATAAAATCATGTAGCGCAGTGATATCTCCTCGACAAGCCAACTCAGTCTGTACGTCTTTGCGCAGCCCTCTTCGGAAAACGGTGAGCAAAGCAGTCTCGCTCCATCCGCTACCGGCTGCTATCATACGGAACTCCAAAGCGTAGTCGGCTACTGTGCGATGGCCCTGCTGAAGTTCGCATTGTTGGTCTCCCACACTGCGCCCAGATACTGGGTGGTCGAACACCTCTTGGAACAGTCTCTTGAACTGAACTTCCGCATTCAACTCGGGGACCTCAGCTGCCCAGAGCGCAGTAGCCCAATCCAGTGCTCTTCCCGTTAGCAGAGAAATCATGAAATCCACCCTGCTACGGTCATCGGGAAACATCGTACGATTATACGACATATACAGGGACGTCTGGAGTAGAAACCCCTGACATTTGCCAGGTTCCCCGTCGTACCTTGTCGGTAGAGAAATCGGAGGTGTAGGACGAGAACTGACCGTGCTCGGGGTGGTGCCCTCAGCCGCACCAGCGTTGAGTAGCTGCAGGAGTTCATCCATCCGTTTCTCCTGTATCTCCCATCGCCTCTGTAATTCCGCTGGATCCATGGTAATGGCGAGGTATTCTGTAATGAATACTCGGACAGAGTGGTAAGATCCAATCGCAGAATAGCGATGCTTTATTAGAGGACAGACAAGGGAATAGCTTAATCGTGGTCGGGCGGGCTGTGGTCAAAACCGGGCCAGGCATAGACAGGCAGAGGTACCAAGGGAGCGGGCTTAGTCGTAGTCGAGGGCACAGGCACAGGATCAGAGAACGGTAATCACTGGGGTAGACAAGCAGAGGATTAAGCAATACGGGGAGTCAAACAACAAGGCACAGGTCGGATACACGGGTAATCAAAAACAACAAACTCTCTCTCTCTCTCTCTCTCTCTCGGAACAAAACGCTTAGCAAGTCACAATGGAACAATACCTCTCACCGACTGAACTTCTGAGCACACCTTAAATCCTACACTAATTACTGACAGGTGTGCTCAGAACTCAGGTGAACCAGATCGAGTCTGATGACTCCCCCTCTCTGTAGATCGGGGAAGTGTCAGACTCTGTCTAGACCCAGCCAACCCCCGATCCCTTACACTAGACACCTTAATAATACATAACGTATGACTTATTTGTTGATAAGTATAACTTTAACTTCTCTAGAGCACAAATGTTTTTTTCTTCACTATTGTGACCGATGGGATTAAATGGGTTAAGTGTCTTTCACAGGAAAAGTACCATCAGTCACCACATACATACTGGGCTGGCCTCAATTATATATCTCCCCAAATAATTCCCAGTATTAGATTAGGTAAATCTGCGGTTAGAGCATGGTGTAATGATATGTTACATTAAGTGCTATATCTGAACAAACAATCACCAGAGGTCTCCTCTCTTCTGTGCAGTCACTTTGTTGTTTAATACAGCCCTGATGGAGAATAGAGAGAGAAAGAGAGTGCTGCACCTAGTCTCAATTATAACAATTTACGGGGATCAGCTTGGTTACAGGGTGTATGCTCTAACTTGTGCCATTTAAGTATTGGCAGAGGCAGTAGTAGACTTACCCACGTACAGGGAGGCTACATCATTACCATATAAAGGGTTTAGTGGTGTGTGTGTGTGTGTGTGTGTGTGAACTCAACGACCTGTGGGGTGTGTGTGTGTGACCTAAGTGGTGTGTGTGTGTATGTGTGCGTGTGTCCCACCACATTTATCACCATGTGTAATTGATTTTGTTCACACCAGCCAGGCCAGTCCCAGATCAGCAGGTGTGTGTCGTAAAGTGGCCGGATGGCAGATTATCCCTTAATCACAGACCACAGGCCTCTCTCACTCTCAGCTTGGCGTGTATACCCTCCTCTGCCCACAGTACATCCTGTTGCTCCAATCACTATTTCCCTGTGTCTTGTGTCCCCAACGTCACAGTGTATGTAGGTGAGATGTTCTGCACCTTTCTACACTTCTCTGTCTACAGTGCATCTAATCCTTATGTCCCTGCATATTGTGTCTATGTGAGTGTGTCCCTGCACAGCCAATCTGATTCCTCTGTCTTTTCAGGACATGGTTCCCTACATTTCTTGTACTTGCAGGAATGCTTCGTAAAGGTTCATTCATGCTTATAAGCTGTAATAAAGCTTCATACTTGTTGGCTTTACCATGAGCTTTTCTTTTTTCTCTATCTATCAAGCCCCACCTCTTGAACACGATCTTCCCCCTCTTTAACAGCTCTCCTTTCATCCCTTCTTTCCTTCCCTCCTCTGAAACATCTGTCTTTTCTTTCCATTTTCTTTTCCCTTCTGTAGCTCAGCAGTAGATGTCTCTGATTTGTCACAGTGAGCTGAGCTGGTTAAGAGATCAACGTTTCCGATCCAACAGGCAGGCCAGGCGCCTGTGGACATCAATTACCTGTGTGTGTGGTGTGTGTGTGTGTGGTGTGTGTGTGTGTGTGTGTGTGTAAGTGTCGCCATGCTGAAACAAGTGGCTCCTATTAACCCTGCTGTGTTTCCTCGGCTGGCGGAACACTTCCATTACCCAGACTCCTCTTGGTGAAGATTGAGAGGTAATTTCTAGGCAGGAATCGGGAGACGTACAGTACGGTACGGTAAGCCTTGCCTGACAGAGGCGGTGTGCGGCAACACTCCTGGAGATAGCTGCTTCCTTTTGCCTTTGAATGCGGCTAGGATTGAATGAATTTCACGTTATCATGTTGCTTGGATCAAAGAAATGGAAAGGGTACGCAACGGAAGAGAGACACAAACAATTTTGCTCAGTTACTTGTCAGGGGATCTGGTTTCAAATGAGTTGGCATATTTCTCTCTTTACTTCTGTATCATGGGCTTGTATATGGTTGAGTTGATCTGAAAGAGGAGGTACTGCTATTATCACCTTTCCCTGACCTGATTATAGCCTTCTAGGCTGTTGCTGTGAAAGGAAATAATAAACCCCCATAGGAAACACATATTGTACCAACTGATATTGTGGCCCATCTGTTCAGAGACATCCCTTAGGCTGTGTCTCACATGGCACCCTATAATATAAAGGGGAATAGGGTGCCATTTGGGATGCAGTCTTATTAACTTTAATGATGTACTGAACGTTACAGCCCTGCAGCGACGAACAGCTGTGTTTGTTTGTTTCACTATCTTTATTAATGTAATTGTTGTGGCTTTTAAACTTCTCCCAATAGATATCTGAAATACAGTATATATCATGAATTCACAACCTAATCTAAACCCCTCAGCTCACATCATTTCCCTCAAGAGATGATATTCCCCTCAACAGAGGTTGAATTGAATGAAGGCTATAAATAAAATGAAATGGAATCTCCTTTCCACACAGATGGTATATTGTTCTGTTGATACTGAATGATGTTGAGCTGATTTCACCTCATCTACAGCCACTTGTTTCCTTTATGTCCACAAGATGAGACCTAGGCCTAGTTCCCAAAGCAGGCCAAGTAAGACGTGTGAGTGTGTGTGTGTGTGTGTGTGTGTGAGTGTGTGTGTGTGTGTGTGTGTGCATGCGTGCGTGCCATAGCAGGCCCGAGATATAATACAAGCCAACGATGAGCTCAACGGTATTGATCAGAAGTGTCCTTGGGCTGACTTTCAAGTGCAGTATCCATGTCTCAAAAGGAACCACAAGGAACTAGCATTCCCAATCACAATCAAATACAAGAACAAGTACAAGAACAAGAACAAGGCTCAGAATCATAAACCGGAATGTAACAAACATAATTCCCATTATTTATCTGTCTGTGCTGTAAGTGAGCATACCTAGCTTTGCCTTTCCTTCACCAGGCTCAGGCATTCGTCATGCCTGTGGGTAGTAACTAACAAAACCTTGAAAAGCCCCATATTGTGCGCTTTGCCAAATCGGAGGTCTGTGATGCGGAATGTGCCAGGGTAGCAGCATGTGATTGGTGTTAAGCTGCGTGACTGGCAGAACAGAACGAGGAAGGGGTTGCTATGGAGCCAACCTAGAGGTTCCCCTGTCTCCGGGAAGGAATGTGGAACGTAGAGCATTCATTGGCTTGGAGTGCTGCGCTGAAGATTCTGGGGGTCGCTGGGGTTGGGGGTGTTGCGGGGGGGGGGGGGGGGTTCACATGTTGGGGGAGGGGGAAAAGGGAGGGAAATGGAAAGACTGAGGAAGATGAAAAAATGCCTTCTCCATGCGCTTCTCTCGTTCTCTCGTTTGTTCATCACATCCTTCCTCCCTCGTTATCTTTCTAGCCATGATTAAAGGAAGGGACAGGATGATTTTTTACTTCTGTCACTTTGGTCTCCTAAGTCTGAAATAAGCTTGATCCTCTGTCAGCTAAAGGAACCAGCATCTTTTAGAAATGATCCCACATACTGAATATATTGATGAACACACTTTGATGTTACGGCTTCTGTTGATCTCACCAGTATAAACATTATTAATGTCACGTTTCATCCGCCATTCTTAAAAAAAAGTGTGGCATTTCCAAAATAGATCTAATGAAAACTGTACTGAATGTTTATTTTTTTCCTTGTAAAATATCCTTGTTTCCCCCAATTGTCTTCATCAGCACCTCTCTGTTCCTGAACTGACTTCTACTCAGCAGACATGTTGCTTTGTAGACAGAACTGCCAGAAAACCGACAGAAAGTTTCCCTCGATGTGACTGAATATCAACCAAAGTGACAAGGAAAGCATTTCTTAGGCAGAAATCCTTTTTGACACACATAAAACAATTGTAGGCCTAGTCTGATTGGTGATAGTTGTTTCCATGATTAACGTAACCAGCTCATTCTTGTGAATGACGACTATTACCTGTTAATTAAAGGTGTGAACTCACATCCATTAATTATAATTATAATTATAATTGGTCATTTAGCAGACGCTCTTATCCAGAGCGACTTACAGGAGCAATTAGGGTTAAGTGCCTTGCTCAAGGGCACATCGACAGATTTTTCACCTAGTCGGCTCGGGGATTAGAACCAGCGACCTTTCGGTTACTGGCACAACGCTCTTAACCACTAAGCTACCTGCCGCCCCCATTAACACACCTAGTAACTAGGGCTGGGAATTTCCAGGGACCTCCACAAACCTGTGACCAGTATAACTTATAGCCACTTTGCTGGTTGACGGTACATCAGTAAAGAACACTTACTATAACTATTGTCTGCCTGTTTTCCTAACCTCTCCCCTCCTTGCCCAGCCTGTCAAGCAGAGCTGTATCAGAAATCAATCGGTGGATCTTGTCGGTCCAGGGTAAAGTGGCTGTGACAGCTGTCGAGTCAGCATCTTACCCCTAAATGTGTGTGTGTATGTGCGTGTGTCTCTCTCTGTGTGTGTGAATCTACCCCCATCTCCCCCTAAATTCCACTGGGAATTGGAAACTGACCGTCGGACCGGATGGGGGGGAGGGGGGGATAGGTTGCACCCAATTTCACTGGGCTGTTTGTGCAATTAGAAATCAATCAATCAACGGCAGCATGTGCTGAGATAAGATAAGGGAAATCAGAGAGGGGAGCTGTATCAGTGTGTGCAACTGGGGCATGTGTTCACATTGGGTGGGGATGTGTTGTATGCTATGTGGCTGGTGTTTGGATGTTTTTATAGACTTTCTTTCCTCTTTTTGGGCACAATAAATATTTTCTGTTTTCCCATCGGCTTATGCAAATGTAGATTTGATTTGAGGTGATTTAGAATGTGATGACGCAGGGTGTTGAGTTAACCTTCAATAAATGGGGGGGGGGGGGGGGGGGGGGGGGGGGTTGAGGATAATTGCTACGGATAACTTCCATGAGTTAGTCAGTCTAAGTGATGGACAGATAATGTGTGTGGGGGATTTAGGCCTCAGCTACCTGTACACCATCCTGTCAGGTCCACGCACCCAAATGCACAAGCATACACACACACTCCCTTTAATTCTCCCATCTCTCTCTCTCTCTGAGATAGTATACAGTAAGGCAAAAGCTATGGCTGGCTGCCCATACAGTATTCCCACAGACAGTGATGTGCTCCATTGTGTGTGTGAAGGACACTATCTTGCTCTTATGTAACAGCGGAACATTTCTGAACGTGTCATTGAGATGGACATTCAGAGCACACTCCATTCTGTGTCACGCAAGCTTGTCCTTTTGTGTGTGTGTGAGAGATGTTCCAAGCTGTGTCACGCAAGCCTCTTGGTGTGGTTTCCCAGGCAACGACAGCAGGATCACTCCCGTCTGCAAACGCATCGTTTGGTGTCATGGTCACCGGCGGGCGGGTGGCTGCCCCCGCCATGCGAAATCTGTCAAGAAGTCGTCAGGGACGGGATTTTACCTGAGCAGCTAACCAGTCTCACCTCTACAGGTTAGACAGGCTCTATAGGCCATGGACTATAGCACTCAGAGCCTTTCCACTAGAGGAAACAGAGATAAGAATCAGTTGTGGCTAGGTGGCCATTTACTCAACAGACAGGTGCTGTGTATGTAGCCAAGGTGTTTGAAATGAGAAGAAATTGTTCCAAAAGGGTTCTTCGGCTGTAGGCAAACCCATAGGCAAACCCTTTTTGGTTCCAGGTAGAACTCTTTTGGGTTCCATTTAAGGGAACACAAAAGGGTTCTACCTTGAACCAAAAGGGTTCTACCTGGAACCAAAAAGGGTTATTCAAAGGGTTCTCCTATGGGGACAACTGAAAAACTAATTTCAAACACCTTGGCTACATACACAGCACCTGTCTGTTGAGTAAATGGCCACCTAGCCACAACTGATTCCGTTTTAGGTTCTTGATAGCTCTGCATGCCTGCTGAGGGATATCTGCATCTCAGATCAGGCTTTGTAGAGCAGCTAGAACAGATGTTGGGGTCTAACCCCAGCTAGAGCTCACCCCCTCACTATGACAGCACAGCCTGAGAGCTTCAGCACCAGGGGAGTACACCTGACACACACATGTTCCCTGGGCCCTGCCTGCAGACACCTGTCTTCTGTCCCTCCCCAGGAGAGGTTTAGGGTTAGGACGAGAGTAGACAAGGTCATTACAGCAGGAATCTATTGAACACACAGGCTGACAGTCACACAGGGTGTAGGAGTCGCTTGTTCTAAGGACACACAGGCCAAACGGGGGGGGGGAGGGGGGGGTTAGAATCACTCGGCCCTCCACCCCCTCTCTCAAATTCATATTCAAATTGGCATGAAAGGGACGATTCCAAAGACCACCTCTCTCTCTCTCTCTCTCTCTCTCTCTCTCTCTCTCTCTCTCTCTCTCTCTCTCTCTCTCTCTCTCTCTCTCTCTATCTCTCAATTAAATTCAAAGGGCTTTATTGGCATGGGAAACTTGCCAAAGCAAGTGAAATAGATAATATACCAAAGTGAAAGAAACAATAAAAAATGAACAGTAAACATTACACTCACAAAAGTTCCAAAGGAAGTTCCAAAGGACTAATACATGTCATATTATGGCTATATACAATGTTGTAACAGTGTGCAATTAGTTAAAGTACAAAAGGGAAAATAAATAAACATAAATATGGGTTGTATTTACAATGGTGTTTGTTCTTCACTGGTTGCCCTTTTCTTGTGGCAACAGGTCACAAATCTTGCTGCTGAGATTGCACACTGTGGTATTTCACCCAATAGATATGGGAGTTTATCAAAATTGGATTTGTTTTCTAATTCTTTGTGGGTCTGTGTAATCTGAGGGAAGTATGTATCTCTAATATGGTCATACATTTGGCAGGAGGTTTGGAAGTGCAGCTCAGTTTCCACCTCATTTTGTGGGCAGTGTGCACATAGCCTGTCTTCTCTTGAGAGCCAGGTCTGCCTACGGCGGCCTCTCTCAATTGCAAGGTTATGCTCACTAAGTCTGTACATAATCAAAGCTTTCCTTAATTTTGGGTCAATCACAGTGGTCAGGTATTCTGCCACTGTGTACTCTCTGTTTAGGGCCAAATAGCGTTCTAGTTTGCTCTGTTTTTTTGTTGATTCTTTCCATTGTGTCAAGTCATTCTCTTTTGTTTTCTCATGATTTGGTTGGGTCTCTCTCTCTCTCTCTCTCTCTCTCTCTCTCTCTCTCTCTCTCTCTCTCACTCAGATGGTCAATATCTGACCTCCATCACCACCGTCTCTATTTGCATATCTATCTGATTTCAGGAAAATCATTGTGAATGTATCTGCCACATCTCAGGTAATTATGTTAGAATATGACAATTGGAAGAAAATCTGTACTCCTATTATTCCCTATAAAGTGATTTAATAACAAGGATAAACAAATACTGTCAGTGTAACAAAGGAGTTATGCGCTATGCTGACGAAACAGATTGTTGACCGATTTGGGTGAACAGTTGAACAGATTCCGCTAACATTTATGCAAAGGAACCTATTCGGTCACATAGACCTTTGTCAGGCATCACTAGTTGGATGACCTCCCCCAGACAATACCTCTGTTTACGTTGTTGTTTGTTGTTTACGTGAATCCCCAGGGGTTGGCCCTAGCCGCTTTAAATTCTCTTTGGGGTGCTTTTAAATCCTCTCTGGGGTGTGTGTGTGTGTGCTAAAAGCAGGGTGCTTTGGTCGCTTTGTTCCCCCAATCTGGTTACCAGCTCTAAACCAATGAAGCAGAAGACAGTGGGACCTTTGGATGGGCTAAGGGTCCGTACTCACACACACACACACACACACACTTATGCACATGCACGTATACACACATGTAGGCACACACACACAGGTCCTGGGATTCCGCCTGAGTGAACTCATTTCAGGGTTGATTTGCCTTGACGGATATGAGCTGCTTGGATTAGTGTTCAGTCTCTTTGTTCCTGATTGGGAAGGGGTCACAACAACCCCCCCAATCCCCCCCCACACACACACACAAACACACACAGCTTAACTAACAGATGCCCCTATTGCTTTTCACACTGCAAATTAGAATTTTCACGCCATTCTTGCTGCTCATATCTGTGTCGTGCTGCTCATATCAATGCATTTCCCAGTGCAGTGGTATTACCAGACGTCTGAAGAAAAGGGCTAAAATAGGCTCCTTCTGCTTCCTTCGATACAGTACCTCAATCTATAAGGCTGTGTGCAACCTGCTTTTTTATGTGTCTATACACACAGACACTATGGATGAATAAATGGGGCAAGTCTTAGTATAATACAGTTAAGTCTCTCAGACTTTGTCTTGGCGTCCAAGTCATTAATGCTGTCATTGGTCTTATGGGCTTAATATACACTGCTCAAAAAAATTAAGGGAACACTAAAATAACACATCCTAGATCTGAATGAATGAAATAATCTTATTAAATACTATTTTCTTTACATAGTTGAATGTGCTGACAACAAAATCACACAACAATTATCAATTATCAATTTATCAACCCATGCAGGTCTGGATTTGGAGTCACCCTCAAAATTAAAGTGGAAAACCACACTATAGGCTGATCCAACTTTGATGTAATGTCCTTAAAACAAGTCAAAATGAGGCTCAGTAGTGTGTGTGGCCTCCACGTGCCTGTATGACCTCCCTACAACGCCTGGGCATGCTCCTGATGAGGTGGCGGATGGTCTCCTGAGGGATCTCCTCCCAGACCTGGACTAAAGCATCCGCCAACTCCTGGACAGTCTGTGGTGCAACGTGGCGTTGGTGGATGGAGCGAGACATGATGTCCCAGATGTGCTCAATTGGATTCAGGTCTGGGGAACGGGACGGGCCAGTCCATAGCATCAATGCCTTCCTCTTGCAGGAACTGCTGACACACTCCAGCCACATGAGGTCTAGCATTTTCTTGCATTAGGAGGAACCCAGGGCCAACCGCACCAGCATATGGTCTCACAAGGGGTCTGAGGATCTCATCTCGGTACCTAATGACAGTCAGGCTACCTCTTGTGAACAAATGGAGGGCTGTGCAGCCCCCCAAAGAAATGCCACCCCACACCATGACTGACCCACCGCCAAACCGGTCATGCTGGAGGATGTTGCAGGCAGCAGAACGTTCTCCACGGCGTCTCCAGACTGTCACATCTGTCACATGTGCTCAGTGTGAACCTGCTTTCATCTGTGAAGAGCACAGGGCGCCAGTGGCAAATTTGCCAATCTTGGTGTTCTCTGGCAAATGCCAAACGTCCTGCACGGTGTTGGGCTGTAAGCACAACCCCCACCTGTGGACGTCGGGCCCTCATACCACCCTCATGGAGTCTGTTTCTGACCATTTGAGCAGACACATGCACATTTGTGGCCTGCTGGAGGTCATTTTGCAGGGCTCTGGCAGTGCTCCTCCTGCTCCTCCTTGCACAAAGGTGGAGGTATCGGTCCTGCTGCTGGGTTGTTGCCCTCCTACGGCCTTCTCCACGTCTCCTGATGTACTGGCCTGTCTCCTGGTAGCGCCTTCATGCTCTGGACACTACGCTGACAGACACAGCAAACCTTCTTGCCACAGCTCGCATTGATGTGCCATCCTGGATGAGCTGCACTACCTGAGCCACTTGTGTGGGTTGTAGACTCCGTCTCATGCTACCACTAGAGTGAAAGCACTGCCAGCATTCAAAAGTGACCAAAACATCAGCCAGGAAGCATAGGAACTGAGAAGTGGTCTGTGGTCACCACCTGCAAAACCAGTCCTTTATTGGGGGGTGTCTTGCTAATTGCCTATAATTTCCACCTGTTGTCTATTCCATTTGCACAACAGCATGTGACATTTATTGTCAATCAGTGTTGCTTCCTAAGTGGACAGTTTGATTTCACAGAAGTGTGATTGACTTGGAGTTACATTGTGTTGTTTAAGTGTTCCCTTAATTTTTTTGAGCAGTGTATGAACAAATCACCCTCTTGATACTGAATGTGTTTGTGCCATGTTTTAATGTGCAGTATATGATGATCTGTGAACCCCCCTGAAGGCTTGAAAATAGAGATCACTCCGTTCATTTTGTCCTCTCTCTTCCTCTAAATGCTTTAATTGATTTCTGGAGCATGTGATGAAACAATAGTGAATAGTTAATGACATTAGGCAAGGTGTCACGCTGCTCTTTTTGTTTTTCTCCCTCACTGTCTTCCTGTTCCTGTTCTTTAACCACCATGCATCCCTTGGATAAAATTTGCATATTTCAATTGGATCAACTCGACTGGGCTGGCCTCTCCCGCCAGATTGGTCGAGTCCCCCCTCCGCCCTCTGCCCCTCCCCCCTCCCCCTCAAGCTGTTACGTTACCGCTAAATGCTAAAGTGCCGCTTCTGGAAATGCACTCTGGGAATTCTGAGTAGCCAGGCCATGCTTTCTGCAACACGAAAACAAAACAGAGAAAAAGAAGGCAAGGCCATAATGTTCTGTTGTATTGGCTTAGGCCATCATAGCACAAAGCCAATTAAGCTATAAGACAGTTCATCTCTATTTTCTATGTGGAACTGATACAGTTCATGAGGCAGCAATAGCCTCCTCCATGTTCCCATCCCCGTGTAATACAGTGGGGAAAAAAAGTATTTAGTCAGCCACCAATTGTGCAAGTTCTCCCACTTAAAAAGATGAGAGAGGCCTGTAATTTTCATCATAGGTACACGTCAACTATGACAGACAAATTGAGAAATAAAAATCCAGAAAATCACATTGTAGGATTTTTTATGAATTTATTTGCAAATTATGGTGGAAAATAAGTATTTGGTCACCTACAAACAAGCAAGATTTCTGGCTCTCACAGACCTGTAACTTCTTCTTTAAGAGGCTCCTCTGTCCTCCACTCGTTACCTGTATTAATGGCACCTGTTTGAACTTGTTATCAGTATAAAAGACACCTGTCCACAACCTCAAACAGTCACACTCCAAACTCCACTATGGCCAAGACCAAAGAGCTGTCAAAGGACACCAGAAACAAAATTGTAGACCTGCACCAGGCTGGGAAGACTGAATCTGCAATAGGTAAGCAGCTTGGTTTGAAGAAATCAACTGTGGGAGCAATTATTAGGAAATGGAAGACATACAAGACCACTGATAATCTCCCTCGATCTGGGGCTCCACGCAAGATCTCACCCCGTGGGGTCAAAATGATCACAAGAACGGTGAGCAAAAATCCCAGAACCACACGGGGGGACCTAGTGAATGACCTGCAGAGAGCTGGGACCAAAGTAACAAAGCCTACCATCAGTAACACACTACGCCACCAGGGACTCAAATCCTGCAGTGCAAGAAATGTCCCCCTGCTTAAGCCAGTACATGTCCAGGCCCGTCTGAAGTTTGCTAGAGTGCATTTGGATGATCCAGAAGAGGATTGGGAGAATGTCATATGGTCAGATGAAACCAAAATATAACTTTTTGGTAAAAACTCAACTCGTCGTGTTTGGAGGACAAATAATGCTGAGTTGCATCCAAAGAACACCATACCTACTGTGAAGCATGGGGGTGGAAACATCATGCTTTGGGGCTGTTTTTCTGCAAAGGGACCAGGACGACTGATCTGTGTAAAGGAAAGAATGAATGGGGCCATGTATCATGAGATTTTGAGTGAAAACCTCCTTCCATCAGCAAGGGCATTGAAGATGAAACGTGGCTGGGTCTTTCAGCATGACAATGATCCCAAACACACCGCCCGGGCAACGAAGGAGTGGCTTCGTAAGAAGCATTTCAAGGTCCTGGAGTGGCCTAGCCAGTCTCCAGATCTCAACCCCATAGAAAATCTTTGGAGGGAGTTGAAAGTCCGTGTTGCCCAGCGACAGCCCCAAAACATCACTGCTCTAGAGGAGATCTGCATGGAGGAATGGGCCAAAATACCAGCAACAGTGTGTGAAAACCTTGTGAAGACTTACAGAAAACGTTTGACCTGTGTCATTGCCAACAAAGGGTATATAACAAAGTATTGAGAAACTTTTGTTATTGACCAAATACTTATTTTCCACCATAATTTGCAAATAAAATCATTAAAAATCCTACAATGTGATTTTCTGGAAATTTTTTTCTCATTTTGTCTGTCATAGTTGACGTGTACCTATGATGAAAATTACAGGCCTCTCTCATCTTTTTAAGTGGGAGAACTTGCACAATTGGTGGCTGACTAAATACTTTTTTCCCCCACTGTATCTGGGTACATGTTTTCACAATCACGTCACTCCAACTCGCCTGACAAAACTGTAATCTATAATTTCCTGTTATGATGATGCTCCTTTAATGGAAGCTGTAATGATTCTCAGTGTGTGTGTGTGTGTGTGTGTGCGTGTGTGCGTGCATGCGCGCATAGCGTTGAGCTGTGTATAGTAGAGTGGTCTGCATGGTGGTCTTTGTTGCATGGTGTTATATGATGATGTTCAACCCATTGTGACACTAATTACAGAATGTAGCTTATAGGAGAACTGAATGAGGCAATGAATTTATTGTGTTGTGTTCTACTGAATTTGCATTAGTTATATGATACAATGGTAGGCTATATATAATTTATCTCTTTCTCTCTCTCTCTCGCTCCCCTCTCTCTCCCCCCTCTTTCTCTCTCTCTCTCTGGCTAATCAGCTATGATCATAGAGAAGTACTTTTGTTGTTTGTTTGTGTGTGTGTGTGTGTGGCTCTGTGATGAGAGCTTGTGGTGTTGTACTGGAAGTCATTACGCCCACCTCTCCTTAGATTTCCTCTCATTTCACAGTGCTATCTTTCAAATTTTGATTCTCTCCAACCCTCCCTCACTCTCCCCTCACACCTCTCCCCTCTTCAATGTCCCCCTCTCTCCCTGTCATTCTTCCCTCACTTTATTTTTCACCGCCTCTATCTATTCCCCCTCTCTTTCCTCTCCCTCTCTTTCCTCTCCCTCTCTTTCCTCTCTCTCTTTCCTCTCTCGCTCTCTCTCTCTCTCTCTCTCTCTCCTCTCTCTCTCTCTCTCTCTCTCCTCTCTCTCTATCTCTTTCTCTCTCTCTCTCTCTCTCTCTCTCTCTCTCTCTCTCTCTCTCTCTCTCTCTCTCTCTCTCTCTCTCTCTCTCTCTCTCTCTCTCTCTCTCTCTCTCTCTCTCTCTCTCTCTCTCTCTCTTTCTCTTTCTCTTTTTAGTGCTTAGCTGTTAATTTATTTGTTGGGACTGCAGAGGCGGCCAATATTAGTGATGGCTATGCCACAGGGAGTCTGGTATCGTCTCAGTCTGTCTCTGTTTCAGTGCCCGGCTCTGTTTGTGAGCTTTAAACGAGAGCGGCTGAAGCTGTAATCCACCCAGCTGATTCCTTCTAATCAAGGTTTTGCACAAAACCCTTTAAACCTCTGGTAAGCTCTCTCTCTCTTCCTCCCACTCTCTCTCCCTCTTTTTTGTCCCTCTCTCAATTTTCCCTCTACTTTATCTCTCTATCTCTCTATCTCTCTCTCTCTCTCTCTCTCTATCCCCCTCCCTCCCTCACTCTCTCTCTCTCGCTTTCTCTCTCTGTCTCTCTCTCTCTCCCTCCATTCCTTCTCAAAGTGGTCCATGTGACCACTTGGCGCTGCTGTCCGGCTTAAGACTGTCATTGGCATGAGAGAGTGAGGCCAGAAGGGGAACGAGGGGTGAGGACAACTGAACTTCTTAGTTTCTAAACTAAATAAAATGACTAAAGTCATCATTCAGACAGCTGTTTGTTGTCATTAATCCCACAAAGCTTGACACAGTATGTTTCTGTGTGTGTGAAGCAGCCCTGCGTGCATGTGTTTGTCCGTGTGTGTGTATGTGTGTGTGTGTGTGTGTGTGTGTGTGTGTGTGTGTGTGTGTGTGTGTGTGTGAAGCAGCACTTAGGGAGCAGAGCGGGTGAATAGCGTCCTTCTGGCTTTGGCTGGGCTAATTTGTTGAGCGGCGTGGGCTTCCTGGTTACAGCTAGCAGGGGGTGAGATCCCCCTTTATTAACCTAATGGCTGTGAAACTACCACATCGGATGGCAGGCTGGGAAGGAGGAGGAGGAGGGAGGAGGGGGGAGTGGATAGGGGGAATGGGGAGCAGAGGAGTAGGGTGCAGGGGTTGTGGTCAAGGCCATTGGGGGAGGGAAGGGTGTCTTGAGCCCCTTGGGCGAAAGAGGGTGTGGATGACTAGGACCATCTATGTAGAGGATATACATAAAAAGGATTCATGGGTAAATCTGATAAAAGAAAAGGTTTTCCTGTTTATTCCAACATATTTATTGTTAAAATTGTGCTGTAGTTTTAGATCATGATAATGATGTTGGATATGTTTTCCTGTCTTTATGTGATCTGCATTATGGGTAGAATGAGTGACAGTTACAGTATGTCTGTTATATTGTCAGATTAATTTACCAGCCTCCTTCTATTGGGAATCACATTTATAGTCTGGTTTCATTGAGTGATCTGCTCCTCTCCTGTGGATAATAAGGAAACCAGGAGTGTGTGTGCGTGTGTGTGTTCAGATGTAGGATCTTAATTTGATCACTCTTTTGTTGCTTGGAATTTGCAAACTTGTAGTGTACCTGATTTTTTAATTGCCCTAACGAAAAATTTACCAACCCCTACAAAAATAATTCACATTCTCGGTTGCTGCAGGATTATTTTCCTGCTGATAAAAACTGGCTCAAATTAAGATCCTACTTCTGTATGTGGTTGTGCGTGTACCTGTGTGTGTGTGTGTGTGCACTTCAGAATGTTGGGTCTCTGGCTTGAATATCATACAAGGTCAAACCCAGCTAACATCAATAATTCATTGTTTTATTTCACTATGACTCATTCAGACGCTTTTTATCCTCACTCTGTACTGTTTTTCAGGATTCTATTCCCTTACCTCCCTCCCTCCCTCCTTCACACACACACACACACACACACACACACACACACACACACACACACACACACACACACACACCCCTCTCGACCCCCTCTGTCCAGCTGCCTGCCTCCACAGATGGGAGCATGGAGCACCAACTAAAAAAAGAAGGGTATGAAAGTATGATCAAGACAGAGAGAGGGAGAGAGAGGGAAGAGCCACAGAGCGAGAGGGAGGGCAAGTGAATGAGCGAGCGATAGAGCGCGAGAGAGAGAAGGAGAGAGAGAGAGGGAGGTGCTGCATCAGCCCGGCACACACAGGACGCAGCAACACCAGCAGCCTCGTCTTAGAGGTCTATTGTTCCCTGTTTTCATTACGGACAGACCTCGTTCTCCCTCGCTGACCTAGCCACCACAGAGAGAGAGAGAGAGAGAGAGAGAGAGAGAGAGAGAGGAGAGGAGAACCATTCATTCACCCAGGATGACTTCTTCTTAGAGGAACGGACAGAACAACCCTCGTGTGAGAGTGGGACAAAAGCAAACGGAGTAGAGTACACTTCTCCTCCGCCGCGCCTGACCGCTTCCTCAGCGTGTGTTTCTGACTCTGTGTGTGTTGCCTTCTCCACTCTTTTTCTATTTGGTTTTCTTTTGTTGTGTGGATACTATCCCCGCGGTCCCCCTGCGAGAGCCATGGGGTTGCCCGGCGGAGTGAAGGGGACGCTGGGTGTGTGGAGGGAGTTACTTCCCTCTCTCTGGAGGCTAGCACTGGTCCTCTTCTGGATCTCTGGAGCCACGGAGGCACAAACTGCAGCCGACACCAAACCAACTGTCTACGTCTGGCAAACAGGTACAGTAGCTATTACTGCTGCGCTGTTCATTCATTCACCACGCTGAAAATAGAGGGAGTGCCGAGAAAGATATCATCCTCTGTTACTAGATGTACAATGCAGCAGACTACTCTCTCTCTCTCTCTCTCTCTCTCTCTCTCTCTCTCTCTCTCTCTCTCTCTCTCTCTGTCTGTCTTACACCTGAGTGGTAGACTGGAATCTCTTTATGAAATACTGATTTGAAGATGTTTGTTGATGTTGTTGAGAGTGGTGATTGTTTATCGTGGAAGGGCTTGAGAATGTTACTGTTTACTGTACTATATACAGTGGGGAGAACAAGTATTTGATACACTGCCAATTTTGCAGGTTTTCCTACTTACAAAGCATGTAGAGGTCTGTAATTTTTATCATGGGTTCACTTCAACTGTGAGAGACGGAATCTAAAACAAAAATCCAGAAAATCACATTGTATGATTTTTAAGTAATTAATTTGCATTTTATTGCATGACATAAGTATTTGATACATCAGAAAAGCAGAACTTAATATTTGGTACAGAAACCTTTGTTTGCAATTACAGAGATCATATGTTTCCTGTAGGTCTTGACCAGGTTTGCACACACTGCAGCAGGGATTTTGGCCCACTCCTCCATAAGACCTTCTCCAGATCCTTCAGGTTTCGGGGCTGTCGCTGGGCAATACGGACTTTCAGCTCCCTCCAAATATTTTCTATTGGGTTCAGGTCTGGAGACTGGCTAGGCCACTACAGGACCTTGAGATGCTTCTTACGGAGCCACTCCTTAGTTGCCCTGGCTGTGTGTTTCGGGTCGTTGTCATGCTGGAAGACCCAGCCACGACCCATCTTCAATGCTCTTACTGAGGGAAGGAGGTTGTTGGCCAAGATCTCGCGATACATGGCCCCATCCATCCTCCCCTCAATACGGTGCAGTTGTCCTGTCCCCTTTGCAGAAAAGCATCCCCAAAGAATGATGTTTCCACCTCCACGCTTCACGGTTGGGATGGTGTTCTTGGGGTTGTACTCATCCTTCTTCTTCCTCCAAACACGGCGAGTGGAGTTTAGACCAAAAAGCTCTATTTTTGTCTCATCAGACCACATGACCTTCTCCCATTCCTCCTCTGGATCATCCAGATGGTCATTGGCAAACTTCAGACGGGCCTGGACATGCGCTGGCTTGAGCAGGGGGACCTTGCGTGCGCTGCAGGATTTTAATCCATGACGGCATAATGTGTTACTAATGGTTTTCTTTGAGACTGTGGTCCCAGCTCTCTTCAGGTCATTGACCAGGTCCTGCCGTGTAGTTCTGGGCTGATCCCTCACCTTCCTCATGATCATTGATGCCCCACGAGGTGAGATCTTGCATGGAGCCCCAGACCGAGGGTGATTGACCATCATCTTGAACTTCTTACATTTTCTAATAATTGCGCCAACAGTTGTTGCCTTCTCACCAAGCTGCTTGCCTATTGTCCTGTAGCCCATCCCAGCCTTGTGCAGGTCTACAATGTTATCCCTGATGTCCTTACACAGCTCTCTGGTCTTGGCCATTGTGGAGAGGTTGGAGTCTGTTTGATGTTGTGTGTGGACGGGTGTCTTTTATACAGGTAACGATTTCAAACAGGTGCAGTTAATACAGGTAATGAGTGGAGAACAGGAGGGCTTCTTAAAGAAAAACTAACAGGTCTGTGAGAGCCGGAATTCTTACTGGTTGGTAGGTGATCAAATACTTATGTCATGCAATAAAATGCAAATTAATTACTTAAAAATCATACAATGTGATTTTCTGGATTTTTGTTTTAGATTCCGTCTCTCACAGTTGAAGTGTACCGATGATAAAAATTACAGACCTCTACATGCTTTGTAAGTAGGAAAACCTGCAAAATCGGCAGTGTATCAAATACTTGTTCTCCCCACTGTAACTGTACTGCTGGTACCTACCTGTACCTATCAATCTGCTTGTCTGAGTCCCAAATAGCCCTGGTCAAAAGTAGTGCACAAAGCTTTGTATTTTTGTAGCCTATGTTTTCTTTATTGTTTTGCTTACGGCTTTGGGGGATACAGTTTAGACTCTGACCATGGAATCAAGAGCATTTGAGAATAATTGGGCATGTTTTTAGAATGAAAATAAACAAAAGTACTACTCCCTTAAGTTGGATTCACAGCTGCTGTTTGCGGAATACTGAGAAAATAGAAAAGGCTGCATGTGTCAGAGGGTTAAGGCACTGGAGTCCTTTTGCCACATCGTAGTATATGAACATATTTACTGCAGTCCCTGAGGTGAATCCCTAGCCTTCTCTGGCTGTTGCTGAGGGGAGGAGGAGTAGAGGACTAGAGGTTTGTGGAGCTGTTCTTATGCCCATTCACCCCCATTTACAAGGCTCACAGTGGCAGCTGGTACTGCTTCAACCGCTACAAACCGTTATTGGACACATTTATCACATTCCGACACATGCAGTTGACGAGTTGCATTACCGGTGTGGTGGTGGACACTGACGCTGTGTGCATAGGTTCCCTTATGAACATGTGTGTGAACTGGGAACCTGCATATTGCAAACGAGTGCGCTGCACGTTAGAATGATGTTGTTGACCAATACATGTTCATACATTTTTATTAGGCTACATATGAGCAGTTGTATAATTGCAGATACATCATTTACTGGCTCTGTGTCATAAGGTACACTATATATACAAAAGTATGTGGACACGCCTTCAATTAAGTGGATTCGGCTATTTCAGCCACACCCATTGCTGACAGGTGTATAAAATCGAGCACAGCCAAGCAATCTCCATAGACAAACATTGGCAGTAGAATGGCCTTACTGAAGAGCTCAGTGATTTTCAACGTGGCACCGTCATAGATGGCACCTTTCCAACAAGTCAGTTTGTCAAATTTCTGCCCTGCTGGAGCTGCCCTGGTCAACTGTAAGTGCTGTTATTGTGAAGTGGAAACGTCTAGGAGCAACAACGGCTCAGCCGTGAAGTAGTAGGCCACACAAGCTCACAGAACGGGACTGCCAAGTGCTGAAGTCTGTCCTCGGTTGCAACACTCACTACCGAGTTCCAAATTGCCTCTGGAAGCAACATGCGCAATGCCAAGCGATGGACGAATCTGTCCCAATGCATAGTGCCAACTGTACAGTTTGGTGGAGGAGGAATAATGGTCTGGGGCTGTTTTTCGTGGTTTCCCTTAGTTCCAGTGAAAGGAAATCTTAACGCTACAAAATATAATGACATTCTTGATCATTCTGTGCGTCCAACTTTGTGGCAACAGTCTGGGGAAGGCCCTTTCCTGTTTCAGCATGACAATGCCCCTGTACACAAAGCAAGGTCCATACAGAAATGATTTGTTGAGATCGGTGTCGAAGAACTTGACTTGCCTGCACAGAGCCCTGACCTCAACCCCATCGAACACTTTTGGGATGAAGTGGAACACCCACTGCAAGCCAGGCCTAATCGCCCAACATGTTGGATGGGAAGAGAAGGGGGAAGGAGAGAAGGGGAAGGGGGAGATAAGAGGGTGATGGGGGAAGGGGAGGGATGGGATGGATGAATGCTTGTATGCTGACCCTGTGGAACAGGATGGGTCCCTGGGACACGCTGGGAAAGATCAATGTCCTATTAGACTGCTGTCTCACCAGAAGATGTCTCTCTCTCTCTCTCTCTCTCTCTCTCTCTCTCTCTCTGGCTTTCTCTCTATCTCCATCCCTCTCCCCTCCACATCTCCCCCCCCTCTCTCTGTTTTTAATTAATTGTGTCACAATGCTGAAATGCACTGCATTTTTTTCTAATTGGCTTGTATTATTTCAGTGTACAGTGTGTTACTGTTAGAGAGATCTGCAACTTCCACAGTACCCTAACAGTCTGCATTGTGGTGCTAGTTTTGCTTGCTAGTGTGGATGGATGTGGCAGTATTCAGAAATGCGACAGATTTCAATGGGGGAGGTTTTTCTATTGCTGTATTGTAGCAGTCTACAGTGTGTTATTGTTTTGGAGACCATGTTGAGAGATCTGCATTGACGTGGCATGTTGATGAGGTCTCGGGGGTCTCTTGGCGGCCTGTTCTGCCCCTGACATCCAACACAATAACACTGTTTTCTCCAACCTCAGCACATCTGTCTGGTGGTGTGTGTGCGTCTCCTCTATCTAGCTAGCAGTTTGGGGATGCTCGCTAGGAACAGGGGATGCTCGCTAGGAACAGGGGATGCTCGCTAGGAACAGGGGATGCTCGCTAGGAACACAGGTAAGATTGTGATGGTAGACTATGGATTGGAGGCTCATCTGGACCAAACCTGATTTGTAAAGAAAGGGGTTGGGTTGCGAGAAATACATATTCCTCAGTGATTTTTCTGTCAATGACAGTACATAGATGTACAGTATCTATGTGCTGCAGAGCTACATGGAGGAGAGATGTTTTGGGGAGGGGAGGGGAGAGGGGAGGATGCCTATATTTCCCAGAGGAGGAAGATATTCATAGGGATGATATGTTAAAGGAAGGAGGAAAGGGGGAAGAAGGAGGTTCTCCTGTGTGCAGTATTCCTGGCATTCCAGGCATCGCATGGAGAGGGAAGGCATCAAGGGAGATGGAAAAATCGCAATGAGTGTGTGAATGCGCTGAGAGACTTTGAGAATTTATTTCACCTATTTGCATCCAAGCTACAAAAGCAAACAATTTGACACCAATATGAAACAAACACTCTCTCTGCAAGTGCTTATCATCTGTTAAATTAGTTAGTAGTACAGTGAATCTTTCTAGCCTTGTGTTTCCATGTTTGTCTTAGCCATGCCTTTGGGGTCTATCACTCCATTGTTATGAACCACGAAGAACCTGCTGTTCTTTTAGGACATTTCTTCCTACTTCCTGTTTTGCACATGCCTGGGGTGCGTCCCAACAATCTGTCCTTCTTCCTGAAGTGTACGCTCGTTCACTACTCCCCACAAATGTATAAAGCATTTGATTGGTGATGGCAAGGGCTAGAGGAAGTTTCTATATACCTGTCATTTCCTTTCAAATCCATGAAATTGTGATGCACTCCTGGTAGTAATTGACAGGGTAGTCCCCTAGCTGTCTGCTCTGCAATGGGGCTTTAGAAAGACCGCAGTAAATGGAGGCTATTCTATTCAATCCTACAAAGAGTCTGCCTACAACCACACCCACAGGCCATCACCACTACATCCTCAGAGATGGACACTTAGTCGTTCTATTGTCCCCAGTGTGGCAGGGCTAAGGCTTCTGTGACAGATGCTGTACTGTCTTCTGTCCACAGAGAAACACAATGGAAGCCCTTTTACCTCTCAGTCCTTTGTTCCTCCTCCTCCTCCTCCTCCTCCTCCTCCTCCTCTTCCACCTCCAATGGAACAACTGCCTATTGCTTACCCCCACCCACACACACATGCACAGATGCACAAACGCACATGCATGGGCACACACACATACACACGCACATACACACACACAGCCCTCTCTCTGAGGCCTGACCTCTGACCTCTGAGCTAGGAGGGGTCTCGTGAGGGCATCGCTAAGAAAGGAGGGCCGGGATGCTGCGGCTTCTACAGGCCAAGTGTCAAGTACTTAATTCAAGCATTTCCACTTGGCTAGTAGCCTGTTCGTATGTGTGTATGTGCGTGCATGCGCGCATGCGTGTGTATGTTTACATGTCTACAGAAAGCCTTCTGGAGAGCTCTCGACCCATCCTTGTGTACCATTGTCTGATGTGAAGCAGCCTGCCATTAACGGGAAGCACGTAGCTCTCAAAAGAAAACATAGGCACGTTCACAAATGATTAAAGCCGTTTGTTGTTCACAATTACACTCAAACATCAGATTGCATTGTGCTGAAGAGCTGGAAGAGCATTATGCTATCAGGGCGTAGATGGAGGGGGATGAAATGGGGATTTGTCCCCAATGGCACCCTATTCCCTATCTAGTGCACTACTGTTAGTGCACTATATAGTGAATATGGTGTAATTTAGGACACAGCCCCTCACTTGTGTTCTCCCTAGGATTGCTATTATTTTGGCGGGTTTAGCAGAAGAGTCCAGCTGTTCAGTTCTAGCATGGCTGCTCGCCCCAGGTGGAGGATGGACTGAGACACGCACACACACACATGCACGCACGCACATTCACAGACAATTAGGCATCCAGACCCTCCTCTAAACTCAACAGCTTTAGTCTTTGTGTCCTCTTTCCTCTGTCTCAGTCACTCGTTCTCTCTCTTTCAAAGCTGAGAGTCCTTCTGCTTTCTAATTGTAGCCGTCTGCTCCTCTGGCATCGCCGTATGCATGCTTTAATTTCTCTTTCCCTCCTGACAACCGAGGAAGAATTCCTAATCAGTAGCTTTGAATATTCACACTGGTAGACAAAAGGAGAGAGACAGTGTGACAGTGAGATTCGACTTACACACACCTCCAGTCTACCGCTTTCTCTCTAAGACACACACACACACATAGGCCTACAGAGAGAGAGAGAGAGAGAGAGAGATTCAAAGACACACTTGCACCCATACACGCACAAACTTAACACACACACACAAACCTAACACACACACCGCCATCCCATCCTTTCCAATCTCAGTGTGTAGTGCGGTGCATGCGCTAGCGGCACGCCTCATTACTCTGTGTGTGTGTGTGTGTGTGTGCGCGCACTGGTAGTAGGTGGTTGTTGTGTGTGTGGAGCTGTCACCAGTACACCTACAGGCCCTGGACACGGGGAGGCTGAGTAATTACATGGAGTTGGTTTGATCCTGCTGTTACTGCTGGTTGTGGCCACTGTGTATGTGTGACAGGGGGCCGGGTCAGGGCCAGTTTAACACAACAAGCCCATCAGTCGCCCATTGCACGGTACCTGTCAGCCTGCAATGGCAACTGGGTAATTACAAGCTGTAGCAATTACAGAGGTGGGGTCACGGTGATGAAGACCTGCAAATGAACATGTTGAAGGAAAAGATAAAAACCTGCACACTGTTATATGCACTGTAATAACATACAGCAATAAACAACATGAGCATACAACTGTGCAGTTTATTTACTTTCCTTGTGACATGTTTAGTACCTTACACTGTGTACGCTTCTTCTGAATAATCCAACAAGCACACAAACTGTAAAACAGCCAATACGTTGACTGTTAATGGACTCCTTCCTGTGTGTCCCTGTGTTGGACAGGACAGCCGTGACTGTTCTCCTACTGTAAATCTGTGGTCCACTGTAATGCCGCTAACCAGCTTACCATGCTTAGTAAGGTAGGAACCATCCCTTCCTAAAGGTCCCTGGGACAAATCGGTTCCGTCCTGGCTACTCACGTTCCCTCCAGGGGCTGGTTAGCTGAGCTGAAACGTGCTGCGGGATTCCGCTAATCACAAAGCTTAGCTAGGGAAACTGTTTCAAACCAACACCTGAGCAATCTGTCTCCGCTCACTATGTTCTCCTTTCAGCGGCTAGCTAGCTAGGTAGTGCTCCTCACTCTGTGCTCTAAAAGATAGCTATAGGTAGCTAGCTGGCAATCCTCTCTCTGTGTTCTGATCACACAGGCTAGCTAGCTAGCTTTGAGAGGCTAGCTAGCGCTCACCTCCTGCCTGTTCTCCTTAGAGGCTAGGTAGCTAGCTAGCCCTCCTCTCATTGTACTGTACTCTCAGAGGCTAGCTAGCTAACCCTGCTTTGACACATGATCATAGAGCTGAGCCCTGTAGTTCTGTACACAAACCCACTGCTCTCTAATGCATCGTATCTTTTCCCTGCGCATGGTGCACACACCAGGCTGAGAGGCAATGATATGATGTCTCTAATGGATGAGTCATCTTAAGAGGGTGTAGATGGGGGCAGGAAGAGTCTGCTACAGTAGGTGGAGAGGAGACTGCAGAAGTGCCTGCGGTAGCTCTGTGGTACCAGCGTTAGCACAAACACACACACACACACACACACACACACACACACACACACACACACATGGACGCACGCCCGCCCACACACACACACACACACACACACACACACACACACACACACACACACACACACACACACACACACACACACACACACACACACACACACACACACACACACACACAGTATATAGTTTATTGGCCAGAGGAATGTGTGTTGTGTGATATATACTGAACAAAAATATGAATGCAACAAGTTACAGTTCATATAAGGAAATCAGTTAATTGAAATAAATTCATTAGGCCCTAATCTATGGATTTCACATGACTGGGAATACAGATATGCATCTGTTGGTCACAGATACCTTAAAAAAAGGTAGGGGCGTGGATAAGATAACCAGTCAGTATCTGGTCTGACCACCATTTACCTCATGCAGCGGGACACATTTCCTTTGCATAGAGTTGATCAGGCTGTTGATTGTGGCCTGTGGAATGTTGTCCCACTCTTCTTCAATGGCTGTGTGAAGTGGCTGGATATTGGCGGGAACTGGAACACGCTGTCGTATATGTCAATCCAGAGCATTCCAAACATGCTCAATGGGGATAGAATGCAGGCCATGGAAGAACTGGGACATTTTCAGCTTCCAGGAATTGTATACATATCCTTACGACATGGGGCTGTGCATTATCATGCTGAAACATGAGGTGATGGCTGTGGATGAATGGCACGACAATGGGCCTCAGGATCTCATCACGGTATCTCTGTGCATTCAAATTGTCATCGATAAAATGCAATTGTGTTCGTTGTCCGTAGCTTATGCCTGCCCATACCATAACCCCACCACCACCATTGGACACTCTGTTCACAACGTTGACATCAGCAAACCACTTGCCCACACATCTGCCATCTGCCCGGTACAGTTGAAACCGGGATTCATCCGTGAAGAGCACACTTCTCCAGTGTGCCAGTGGCCATCGAAGGTGAGCATTTGTCCACTGAAGTCGGTTACGATGCCGAACTGCAGTCGGGTCAACACCCTGGTGAGGACGACGAACATGCAGATGAGATTCCCTGAGACAGTTAATGACAATTTGTGCAGACATTTTTCGGTTGTGCAAACCCACAGTTTCATCAGCTGTCCGGTGGCTGGTCTCAGACGATCCCGCAGGTGAAGAAGCCGGTTGTGGAGGTATTGGGCTGGCGTGGTTACACGTGGTCTGCGGTAGTGAGGCTGGTTGGACGTACTGCCAAATTCTCTAAAACGACATTGGAGGCGGCTTATGGTAGAGAAATTAACATAAAATTATCTGGCAACAGCTCTGGTGGACATTCCTGCAGTCAGCATGCCAATTGCACGCTCCTTCAAAACTTGAGACATCTGTGGCATTGTGTTGTGTGACAAAACTGCACATTTTAGAGTGGCCTTTTACTGTCCCCAGCACAAGCTGCAGCTGTGTAATGATCATACTGTTTAATTAGATTATTGAGATGCCACACTTGTCAGGTGGATGGATTATCTTGGTAAAGGAGAAATGCTCACTAACAGGGATGTAAACACATTTGTGCCCAACATTTGAGAGAAATAAGCTTTTTGTGCGAATGGAACATTTCTGAATAGGCTCACCTCTGGCAGTCATGGCTATGCAGCAGGATGAGAGAGAGAGAGAGAGAGAGAGAGAGAGAGAGAGAGAGAGAGAGAGAGAGAGAGAGAGAGAGAGAGAGAGAGAGAGAGAGAGAGAGAGAGAGAGAGAGAGAGAGAGAGAGAGAGAGAGAGAGAGAGAGAGAGAGAGAGAGAGAGAGAGAGAGAGAGAGAGAGAGAGAGAGAGAGAGAGAGAGAGAGAGAGAGAGAGAGAGAGAGACGGAGAGAGAGAGAGAGAGAGAGAGAGACGGAGAGACAGAGAGACAGAGAGACAGAGAGACAGAGAGACAGAGAGACAGAGAGACAGAGAGACAGAGAGACAGAGAGACAGAGAGACAGAGAGACAGAGAGACAGAGAGAGAGAGAGAGCAGGAGAGACGGAGAGAGAGATAGATTGTGAGAGAGACAGAGAGAGAGAGAGGAGAGAGTGATAGATTGAGAGCGAGAGCGAGAGGGATAGATTGTGAGAGAGACAGAGAGAGAGAGGGATAGTTAGAGAGGTAGATGGATTTAAGCCAGTGTAAATAGGCCAGGTATACATAAGATATTAGGACCGGACAGGAGGTAAACAATCTGTCCTGTGTTTATATTATCATCCACACTGGCCTCCTCTGTGCCAGCTAACATCCTACAAACCCCTTAACACCTACAAAACCCTTTAAACGCCCCTTAAACACATTAACAGCTGCTTATTACTACATTATTCATGATAGTGAAACATGGGGAGCTCGTTCATCTCAGGAAATACAGCCCAGTCGCCAGTAGCAAGACACCTCCAGCTTTACAAGGCCCTAAGGAAGTCCACCAAGTCACAACATGACTGGTAGTGGAAGTGGTGGGGAATTTGGATCAGGGTCAAAGAGGAACACTTTCCCTTTACTAAATGATAAACCCAACACCTCAGAGATCTGAGAGGAAAAACGAGGAAAGTTCTTTATACGTTACCCGTTTTATGAATGAGAGGTTAAACCGAGGTCCTCAGTTCAGTAGTAAAATATGAGATGCGTACACACACACATGCACACACACACACACACACACTTCCTATCTGTCTCTGTAAATCTCCCCATCCAATCACGTTAGATGACATTAGCTAATTGAGATCTTGATCCCGTCTCCGGTTAGAGGTATTTTATCCTTTCTACTGAAACAGTAGATGAATGGCTCTTTGTACAGTCAAATAAATGGTGTACCTTTTAACCCTTAGTTAAACAAACTTAGCTGTAAAAGAACAAAGAACATGTCAAAGCCGATCACTGATGACTAAATGTTGTCTATCCCATTACAAGCTTTCTGTTGTCTATCCCATCAGTTTGCTGTTCAGCAGCAGGTGTGGATGGGGTCAGCAGGGTAGTAGAGCTTACTTAAGCCGTGACAAGTGGTGCCACATGAAGTTGGCAGGAGACCAGTAGACCCATCCAGATCAGTGTCAACGAGTCCTCAGGGATTGTGTGTGTGTGGTGTGCACAGTAGTAGTGGTGGGTTTGTGACCAGTCTTTTTCCGTGACCTTGATTCTCTAAGTTTGGCAGTAGGATTGGCGACGTCTCTTCTCATCCACCAATTGATTTCCTTATACAGGGTTCATTTGACCTATTTTGTTCCCAAAGTGTGTTCCAGATTGCTTAGTGCCATCTTGGATCCTTGGGATGTCCCTTCCCTAAACCTAACCCCTTCCATAACATTTACATTTTAGTCATTTAGCAGACGCTCTTATCCAGAGCAACTTACAGTTAGTGAGTGCATTTTTTTTTTTTTTCATTCTGGCCCCCCGTGGGAGTCGAACCCACAACCCTGCCGTTGCAAACGCCATGCTCTACCAACTGAGCTACACGGGTGTCAATTCCCATAACCATTTAACATTTCAACTTCAATGGTTATGTCAGAGTTGGGGCGTCCCACGGATCCCGAATAGCAAGGACTGTTCCAGATTATGGGGTTGGACAGATTTACATCCTTTGACATCTGGCCTTCTTCCTACTTTAAACCATTGACACAGGAGCGTGTTCAGGGAGGTGAAACGTACAGAATGTCACAGATAGTAATGTACTGGCTAACACGATTACATATTGTCTGTGACGTGATATATTTATATCTGATTACCCTGTAATGTTTCACCTTCCTAAATAAGCTCCAGCTCTTCGCTAAGGCCACCTATTTTTATTGTAACTTTTTCGTGGTATTTTACCCTCTTTTTCTCCCCAATTTTGATCTTGTCTCTTCGCTGCAACTCCCCAACGGGCTCGGGAGGCAAAGGTCGAGTCATGCGTCCTCCGAAACATGACCCGCCAAACCGCTTCTTCTTAACACCCACCCGCACCAATGTGTCAGAGGAAACCCCGTTCACCTGGTGACCGAGGTCAGTCTGCAGGCGTCCGGCCCGCTACAAGGAGTCGCTAGTGCGCGATGAGCCAAGTAAAGCCCCCCCGGCCAAACCCTCCCCTAACCCGGACGACGCTGGGCCAATTGTGCGCCGCCCTATGGGACTCCCGATCACGGTCGGTTGTGATACAGCCCGGGATCGAACCCGGGTCTGTAGTGACGCCTCTAGCACTACGATGCAGTGCCTTAGACCGCTGCGCCACTCGGGAGGCCCTAAGGCCACCTATTAGCACCAAGCCAACATCTACTGTAGGCTAGAATATCCGTCACTAGACATGTACATAGGACAAATACTGCATAGTTAATATGTTTTATGCCGACTGGAGGAGTCACATAACATGTATGCCACTTAGCAGCCACTTCTATCCATATATTTTAATGTGAAGGCTATATGATCCCTGTGGGATCCTTGTTGCTATGCAGAGAGAGGAACAGTGTGAAGTGTTTGCTGATTTGATTATGGAGGCAGAGAGGAGGAAATCAGAGCAGTCGGTCACATCCCGTCTAGAGGAGGAAGGAAATGCAGGCGAGCAGAAGATGTATTTCTTATTTTACGTGTATCCAATGTGCGAAACCTCACACCTCTCTGTCGACGTGTGGGAGCTACACACTCACACTAACAGACAACCTTATCACAGGCACTGCACATTCACAGTCTGTTCAGTCTAGCTTTCATCAGCACACACACATATCCTAGAGCTCAAGTACAAGTGCACTATTCCTATCTTGTTCTTCCACATAGTATCCACGCCTATTGATTTTCAGACAAATGTTCTTGGAATAGTATTCTTGGCTTAGACATGGCTCAATGCTCCAGTGCTTCACTGCTACAGAGTATTTCTTCAATAGAAGAACATGTACCCTTTCACTTCCTACCATTATCTATAATTAAAGTTCTCTCTCTACCCTCTTCTTCCTTGTCACCCAGCCCCCCTACAGGTGTTTCCATTAGCCAGACGATATGAAAAAGATCCTTCACACCGGATGAAGGGAAATTTAAACCAAAATACAAACTTTGGGGAGGAAGGAGGGATTCCTCCCTCTTTGACACAGGCATGCTCAGGAAATTTATATCACATCTTAAGCCTTCTACCTGCCTTCTCGATCCTATCCCCACCACCTTCTTCAAAACAGTTTTTAATAGCATATCTGAAGAAGTGCAAGCTATTGTTAATCACTCTGTGATGAGTGTGATGGAAAGGAGTCAGGCGCAGGAGGGTAATCACCGAATACAGAGTTTATTCCTTCGTAGACACACAAATGCGCTCAAATAGCGATCAACAAAACAGGCACAGGGGAAACTATCATCCCTGGCAAATACACTGTAACAGATATCCAACAATACATAGGCACAGGGGAAAATCTACCCTGGCAACACAATGTTACGAGTAGCTCCACCGAGCTCCACTACTCTCACAATGAACAATCACCCACAAGGACAAGGGGGCAGTGGGAACACTTATATACAGACTAATTAGGGGATAGGAACCAGGTGTGTGTGATTGACAAGACAAGACAATTGTGATGATGATTGGGGTGCCAATAGTTAGTAAGCCGGTGACAACGAACACCGAAGCCTGCCCGAACAAGGAGGGGAGGCAACCTCGGCCGAAGTCGTGACACACTCCCTGTTCACAGGCACTCCCCACTGCACTAAAAACTGCTACAGTGAAACTTCTAAATAAAAGTAATCTAGATTCTTCAGATCTTAGCAATTTTCGGCCAATCTCCAACCTTCCATTCTTAAGCAGAATTCTGGAGAAAATAGTGTTGAAACAGCTAACTTATTTTTTAAGTGCCAACTGTATTTTAGAAAAATTCCAATCTGGTTTTCAGGGCCATCACAGCACAGAGACAGCTTAGTTAAAGTGGTAGATTATTGAGGTCCTCTGTAGCTCAATTGGTAGAGCATGGCGCTTGTAACGCCAGGGTAGTGGGTTCGATCCCCGGACCACCCATACGTAAAAATGTATGCACACATGACTGTAAGTCACTTTGGATAAAAGCGTCTGCTAAATGGCATATTATTATTATCTTGGAGCCAACAGAGATGCTAAACAGCTCTCTGTCCTTGTACTCTTAGATTTAAGAGCTGCGTTCGACACTGTTGACCATGATGTCCTTCTGGACAGACTGAAGAGGTGGGTTGGCATCTCCGGTCCAGTTCTAAATTGGTTTAGGACCTATTTAAACGGTTGAGAGTTTTTTGTCACCCTTGATGAACATAACTCAGAGAAAATACAAATCACATGTGGCGTTCCACAAGGTTTGATTTTGGGTCTGGTACTGTTCAGTTTATATATGTTACCCATTGGCAGCGTTATCAGAAAACACAGCAGTGATTTTCATTGCTACGCAGACGAAACACAACTTTACATTTCTGTGTCACCAGAGGATTTTAGCTCCACAGATTATTAGACTGTATTAGTGATTTAAATACTTGGATGGCTCACAACTTCCTCCAGCTAAATCAAGACAAGACCGAAGCCAAAGCACAGAGAGAGAATCTAGCTGCACATTTTAATTCACGGGCAATAAAGATAAAACACCAGGTAAAAGATCATGGATAATGGCGCCGGAGGGGATGGCTGCCGTTTTACGGGCTCCTAACCAACTGTGCTATTTTGTTAGTTTTTTCGTATTGTTTGTAACTTATTTTGTACATAATGTTGCTGCTACCGTCTCTTATGACCGAAAAGAGCTTCTGGATATCAGAAGAGCGATTACTCACCTCGAACTGGACGAAGATTTTTTCTTTATTGAGTCTGACGCTAAGGATATACTGCTTCCCCAAGACCAGGCCCAAATACCCATAATTTGCATGAAGAAAAGACGGAAATATAGGGGGCGGAGAGCGGGGTGCCTTGTGAGAATTCGTCTGCGAGTGGGGAACCTGCTTCTACCATCAGTTCTATTGGCCAATAAACTGGATCATCTCCATTAGAGATTATCCTACCAACGGGACATTAACAATTGTAATATCTTATGTTTCACCGAGTCGTGGCTGAACGACGACGCGGATAATATAGAGCTGGCTGGGTTTTCCGTGCATCGGCAGGACAGAGTAGCTACATCTGGTAAGACAAGGGGTGGGGGTGTCTATTTGGTGCGCGATGTCTAATATTAAAGAAGTCTTGAGGTATTACTTGCCTGAGGTAGAGTACCTCATGATAAGCTGTAGACCACATTATCTACCAAGAGAGATTTCATCTATATTATTCGTAGCCATCTATTTACCACCACAAACCGATGCTGGCACCATAAGCAAACATGCTCATCCATAAGAAAATGCTCATCCAGAAGCGGGGCTCCTAGTGGCCGGGGACTTTAATGCAGGCAAACTTAAATCCGTTTTACCTCATTTCAGAGGAGGAAGCAACCAGAGGAGGAAAAAAACTCTAGACCACCTTTACTCCACACACAGAGACACATACAAAGCTCTCCCTCGCCCTCCATTTGGCAAATCTGACCATAATTCTACCCTCCTGATTCCTGCTTACAAGCAAAAACAAAAGCAGGAAGTACCAGTGACTCGCTCAATATGGAACTGGTCAGATGATGTGGATGCTATGCTACAGGACTGTTTTGCTAGCACAGACTGATATATGTTCCAGGATTAATCCAGTGGCATTGAGGAGTATACCACCTCAGTCACCGGCTTCATCAATAAGTACATCGACGACGTCGTCCCCACAATGACCGTTCGTACATATCCAAACCAGAAGCCATGGATTACAAGCAACATACGCACCGAGCTAAAGGCTAGAGCTGCCGCTTTCAAAGAGCAGGACACTAATCCGGACGCTTATAAGAAATCCCGCTATGCCCTCAGACGAACCATCAAACAGGCAAAGCGTCAATACAGGACTAAGATTGAATCCTACTACACCGGCTCTGACACTCGTCGGATGAGGCAGGGCTTGCAAACTATTACGGACTACAAAGGGAAACCCAGTCGCGAGCTGCCCAGTGACGCTAGCCTACCAGATGAGCTAAATGCCTTTTATGCTCGCTTCGAAGCAAGCAACACTAAAGCATGCATGAGAGCACCAGCTGTTCCGGACGACTGTGTGATCACGCTCTCCGTAGCCGATGTGAGCAAGATCTTTAAACAGGTCAACATTCACAAGGCCGTGGGGCCAGACGGATTACCAGGACATGTACTCAGAGCATGCGCGGACCAACTGGCAAGTGTCTTCACTGACATTTTCAACCTCTCCCTGACCGAGTCTGTAATACCTACATGTTTCAAGTAGACCACCATGATGACTACTGCCCCGTAGCACTCACGTCGGTTACCATGAAGTGCTTTAAAAGGCTGGTCATGACTCACATCAACACCATCATCTCGGAAACCCTAGACCCACTCCAATTCGCATACCACCCCAACAGATCCACAGATGACGCAATCTCAATCTCAATCGCACTGCACACTGCCCTTTCCCACCTGGACAAAAGGAACACCAATGTGAGAATAATGTTCATTGACTACAGCTCAGCGTTCAACACCATAGTGCCCATAAAGCTCATGACTAAGCTAAGGACCCTGGAACTAAACACCTCCCTCTGCAACTGGATCCTGGACTTCCTGACGGGCCTCCCCCATGTGGTAAGGGTAGGCAACAACACATCTGCCAATCTGATCCTCAACACTGGGGCCCGTCAAGGTGCCTGCTTAGTCCCCTCCTGTACTCCCTGTTCACCCACGACTGCGTGGCCAAGCACGACTCCAACACCATCATTAAGTTTGCTGATGACACAACATTGGTAGGCCTGATCACCGACAACGATGAGACAGCCTATAGGGAGGAGGTCAGAGACCTGGCAGTGTCGTGCCAGGACAACAACCTCTCTCTCAAGGTGAGCAAAACAAAGGAACTGATCGTGGACTACAGGAAAAGGAGGTTCGAACAGGCCCCCATTAACATCGACGGGGCTGTAGTGGAGTGGGTTTCAAGTACCTTGGTGTCCACATCACCAACAACCTATCATGGTCCAAACACACCAAGACAGTTGTGAAGACAACACCTTTTCCCCCTCAGGAGACTGAAAATATTTGGCATGGGTCCCCAGATCCTCAAAAAGTTATACAGCTGCACCATCGAGAGCATCCTGACCGGTTGCATCACCGCCTGGTATGGCAACTGCTCGTCATCCGACCGTAAGGCGCTACAGAGGGGATGTGCGTACGTCCCAGTACATCACTGGGGCCAAGCTTCCTGCCGTCCAGGACCTATATGCTAGGTGGTGTCAGAGGAAGGCCCAAAAAATTGTCAAAGACTCCAGTCACCCAAGTCATAGACTGTTTTCTCTGCTACCGCATGGCAAGCGGTACCGTGGCCCTGAGTCTAGGTCCAAAAGGCTCCTTAACAGCTTCTACCCCCAAGCCATAAGACTGCCATTTTTACACTGCTGCTACTCACTGTTTATTATCTATACATAGTCACTTTAACCCTACCTACATGTACAAATTACCTCGACAAACCTGTACCCCCGCACATTGACTCGGTACCGGTACCCCCTGTATATAGCCTCTTTATTTTTATTTTATTTTTTATTAAATATTTTCTTAACTCTATTTCTTGAACTGCATTGTTGGTTAAGGGCTTGTAAGTAAGCATTTCACGGTAAGGTCTACACCTGTTGTATTCGGCGCATGTGACAAATAACATTTGATTTTAGATTCTGAACAACATTTTTAATCACACATTAGGAATGTGACCAAAATAGCTTTTTACCACCTGAGGAACATTGCCAAGGTGCGACCGTTTCTCTCTCAGGCTGATACAGAGAGACTCATCCATATTACAAGCAGGCTTGACTACTGTAATGCTCTCCTGTCTGGTATACCCAAGAAAGCCACTGGTCAACTGCAAAACATACAGAATGCTGCAGCACGGGTACTGACCAAGACCAGATGGAGAGCGCACATTACACCGGTTTAAATGTCTCTGCAATGACTGCCTGTGTGTTTTAGAATATATTTTAAGATTCTTCTATTGGTTTTTAAATCAATCCACAATTGTGCATCCCAATACATGTCAGACATGCTTTTAAGTTATGTACCCAGTAGAACCTGAGGGGGGCTGAAACTGTGGACATATATAAAAGATCTTAAAACATATTTTTAGTTTTGCTTTTCCTTAGGGTGCTTTTTAGTTGTTCAGTTTGTGTCATTCTTTTGTTTGTTGTGTAATAAATATTTCAGCTTTTATTTTGTTTTGTATTCGTTTTTTTCCCTGTAACGCACATTGCGTTGCATTCCATGTCTAAAATGTGCTGTATAAATAAAGCTTGATTTGATGATTTTATTTGATTCATCCTATTTATGGCAACCACTGAACCGTGGTCCCCGAAGGAACACCCCCCAAATCATCCTCCTCTACCCACGATGCACCATTACCCACAATCCACCACGCACCACCTCCTGGCTCATCAGCTCCAGACTGTAGGGAGCACTAGTTGAGCTCTCAGTGTCTGATGGTCTCTGGGATGGTAGAGAGAAAGAGAGCAAGAGAGAGAGAGAGAGAGAGAGAGAGAGAGAGAGAGAGAGAGAGAGAGAGAGAGAGAGAGAGAGAGAGAGAGAGAGAGAGAGAGAGAGAGAGAGAGAGAGAGGGTGGGAGGGAGGGAGGGAGGGTGGGAAATACTAGACAGTTAGTTATCACCTACAGTCAATATAATAACTTCCTCCTCATCTTGTGACTCCTATAGTGTAGGTATCATGTAGAGAACCTATTACCATACTGCATGGTATCCAGGTTACTGTATTATACTGCATATTGTTTGTTTAGTACCACAGAGCTGGCTTCTAGCAAAGTAGGTGGACCTAGATAAGTGAACACCATGTATTGCTGTCATGCATTATGGTGGTGTTAGGCAACATGAATGGTTATGTATGAGGTTTGATAATCCCCCATAACTCTGGGCTGCTGGCACAGCAGGGACACAACCATGGCCTGCTTATCCCGCATACAGTGTTTGTTGTTGTTGTCTCAAAATCTCACGTGATCAGTCAGAAACACGTTCAATGCACAGACGCGAATGCCACACACTCAGGTTCTCACATACACTCACACACTCATGCACATTCAGACAGAGGTTTCCCGGAGGATGGAATTATTCTCTCTCGACGGAGCGCGGAGTGAGGGAGCGATAGAGAGAAAAAGATTGGGTGAGGGAGGTAGGGAGGGAGAGGGAGAGGGAGAGGGAGAGGGAGCATTTGTATAATACAGCTATGTGGCATGGCTTACCTCCCACTAATACGGGGTCATTACTGATCTAGGGATGCTACAGCGGCCTGGATGGATTATAGATTGCAGTTGATTCACAAACTTTATTTAAAAATATCATAAGAGGATTAGGAGGTTTACACTATATGCACCTACATTTTTAATACATATAGCATTCCACTATATGTTTATTTTTATACAGCTTCGATGGTATGGATAGTGTTCGAATTGATCTTCTTTCAAAGAGACCTATTGATAAAAAAATAGAACAATAACATAACATACATTCATTGAAAACTGAAAGGTTTAAATGATCCAGGGGGCAGTGCACTGCAGCTGACCCTATGCTCCTCCCAGGCCTCCATTATCTCCTTGTCCTTTCAGTTTCCTCCTGTAGTCTTAGTTGGATCAGTCCATAAAAGGAGTTCAAGGCCAGTCCTCCTGTAGTCTTGGTTGGATCAGTCCATAAAAGGAGTTGAAGGCCAGTCCTCCTGTAGTCTTGGTTGGATCAGTACATAATAGGAGTTCAAGGCCAGGCCTCCTGTAGTCTTGGTTGGATCAGTCCATAATAGGAGTTCAAGGCCAGTCCTCCTGTAGTCTTGGTTGGATCAGTCCATAATAGGAGTTCAAGGCCACTCCTCCTGTAGTCTTGGTTGGATCAGTCCATAATAGGAGTTCAAGGCCACTCCTCCTGTAGTCTTGGTTGGATCAGTCCATAATAGGAGTTCAAGGCCAGTCCTCCTGTAGTCTTGGTTGGATCAGTCCATAATAGGAGTTCAAGGCCAGTCCTCCTGTAGTCTTGGTTGGATCAGTCCATAATAGGAGTTGAAGGCCAGTCCTCCTGTAGTCTTGGTTGGATCAGTCCATAATAGGAGTTCAAGGCCAGTCCTCCTGTAATCTTGGTTGGGTCAGTCCATAATAGGAGTTGAAGGCCAGTGGACGCCCTGGTTCCAACATGTCACAATAATTCTGAGTGGAGTCAGTGGACACTGCATCTCATTCTTCCCCCTCTCTCTCCCCTCCATTCCCCTGTACAGTTATTCTAATACCAGCACCTGGCATTAGGGAGTGGCCTAATCTAACATGGCATCCTATCGTTAGTTAACATGCCAATTGTAGCGTCCCGTCACTATCACCAACACCATTACCCTATTCCTCCTCATCATCATCTTCTCCCATTGACCTCCTTTCCAGCTGACCTACCCTCTTCCTGACTGGCAACTAATTCCCTCTGCTGATGTTGCCTACGTGTCTCCGTGTTACTGTGGGATGCTCTTCATACACTAATGGGAAAGTTATTTCAGTCAAAAACCTAAGGCAGATTCCATTCTGTCTAGAGTATATGCGAGGTCTGAGAAGGGTCGTGTGAGTGTGTGTGTCCTGGTCCTAGTCCTGGTCCTGTCTGCAGCATGCCTTGCTGACAATCCCCAGTGACTGTGATGTGCACCAGTGACCAGGGTAATAAAACTGGCTCCATGATTGTCACGCACAGGGGGGTCACAGTGGCAACACAGCACCACATCACCGCAGAAACGCGGTCCTGCTCTACTAAGGGATACTAATTCAGTCATGCCATCGGTCCGTTGCAGGACCGACGGCAAGACGTTGGTGTTATAGCTCTGTGTGTGGTGTGTGGTGTGTGTGTGTGTCAGTATAATCCCACTGGCCAGTCCATACTGCCGGTGTGTTAAATTAAATGTCACTGGGCCTGAAGTACTCTTGCTTTCCAATAGCTATAATTTGTGTTGTCACTTGAAGGGTCTAATGGTGGCAAAACATGACAGCTGGAATTGGTAACGGTTAGTCTGTCTTTCTGTGTAATCATGTGGGCGTCGAACCAAAGGGCAATGGACGACCGCCTCGTTGGTTCTTATTGTGTTGTGATGAGATGCCATTGCTCTTTTATACAGTACTTCCTGCAAGGCTTGACAATTATCTGTAAAGATCAAAGATCTGTTTTGTGCAATGGACATTTGTAAGTAGTGGCTATCTTTTTTCAATATTGTTCAGATTTTTCGGTTAATTTTTTTCTCTTGTCAAAAGACCTTCGCTGCACAAGATTATTGTTAAAACACGTGTGTCTTGTCCAGAATGTTGTTTCCTCATTGCAGATGTTAGTGTCTACCTGCCAGTCCCAATTCATCCATAACCTCTCTCAGCACACTTTCATCCCCAGACAGGCAGCTCTCCCAGCTGTGCAACACAATGCAGATCACAGCCTCTCTCTCTCTCATCCTATGTTCATCTCTCTCTCTCTCTCTCTCTCTCTCTCTCTCTCTCTCTCTCTCTCTCTCTCTCTCTCTCTCTCTCTCTCTCTCTCTCTCTCTCTCTCTCTCTCTCTCTCTCTCTCTCTCTCTCTCTCTCTCTCTCTCTCTCTCTCTCTCTCTCTCCTCAAGATCACTTTCTCTTCATAACGATAAGGGAGTGACTGCAGGGTGTTACATGTCTGCCTTAGCTCATACTCATAAAATAAACCGCTTCCTGACAGTCATATCCGTGGCAACGGGTGATGCCTGTATTACATTATAAAGCCATGCCTTTGATCTTCTTCCAAACTGGCCAATGGTGGTCCTATCATATGCTGCTGGATTTTGTGAAATGCTAAGGGATCAACCATCGTATGGTGGGATTGGGACACCATGTGTTTGCAGCAGTTGTAGAAAATGCAGTGTATTTTAGGTTCCCTGTAGGTTCCCAACCTGCTTACTGGTTACAAGGTAATGGAGATAGGGCAATTTGGTCTCAGTTTTTACACCCACGGTCAGTCGGCAGGCTTCTGTATGAGCTGAGGCCTCTCTCTCTCTCTGTTTCTCTCTTTCTCCCCCCCCCCCCCCCCTCTCTCTGTCTCTCTCTCCCTACTTTTCTCCCTCTCTCTCTCTCTGGCCGTGTCTAGACTTGACAGTTCATGCAGCTTTAGAATTCAGATCATAGAATTCTGATCATGGAATTCCAAAGGCATCATGCATCTACACCTGCATTTAAATATGTCTACCATGTCCATAGTGTGTCCGGATTCCCTTTTCCCACACTATATCAAATGCCAGTATGCATTCTACAAACGGTGGAATAGGCAAAATATGATAATAACACAACAACAACTGATGGCAGTAGCTAACTACTGTAGCTAATTAGCCAGCTAACCTCTGTAGCTAGCCAGCAAGCTAGCAAGCAACGCTAAAGGGATTGTAAATGGGTTAGCATAACTCTAGTCAAACAAAAAAATAGTTTTTCTAAATATTATCTAGTTGGCTAGCATTTATGAGGCCAGCAAACACTTTCCTCACACGCTAGGAACGTATTTCCTCCAACGTTATAATGAAAAGGTGCCTCTCCGTCCCAAAACACACGTTTTCTGGAGACTTGTGGGAGGAGTGCTGATTATGTCACCCACTGTATGCTCTTTCGGTAGCCTGATTGCTTCCAGACTGAGGAGAAATCCTCACACAACGCATCCCTGACCACCTCCTGAAGTGGTCAGCCAGATCTGAACACAATCAGACCACAAAGCGACTTTTGTGCATCTAGACCCGTCTTGTCAATGCGATATTCGTATTCTGATAGCAGAATCGCATGTAAGTGTCAAGTGTAGACATGACCTCTGTCTCTCTCTCTCTGCCAGTACACTAGCAGACTAGACTATCTCTGCTCTGGGACCTGTACAGGTTAACCTTTAGGTATTATCACACTATTGCTACTGGGCATAGAGCCATGACTAACCTATCTAACTTTCTATTGTAGCAACATGAACACAACCACATAATGAAATAGGAACAACACTGATTACCTCTGTCCACAGCTGATTACCTCTGTCCACAGCTGATTATCTCTGTCCACAGCTGATTATCTCTGTCCACAGCTGATTATCTCTGTCCACAGCTGATCATCTCTGTCCACAGCTGATCATCTCTGTCCACAGCTGATCATCTCTGTCCACAGCTGATTATCTCTGTCCACAGCTGATTCTCTCTGTAAACAGCTGATTTTCTCTGTCCACAGCTGATTATCTCTGTCCACAGCTGATTATCTCTGTCCACAGCTGATTATCTCTGTCCACAGCTGAATACCTCTGTCCACAGCTGATTATCTCTGTCCACAGCTGATCATCTCTGTCCACAGCTGATCATCTCTGTCCACAGCCTGAGCCTGGTATCATACTGTAGGGATGGACCACTGATAGAACAGATAGATAGAACAAACAAGGGGGGGGGGTCAGTGGCTGGTTTTGATGTCTCACCTGCTGTGGAGACTTGGCTTTAAACTGGGAATTTCTTGCTGATAGACCGATTCTTTAACCTTAACTGGCCAGGGGGGTTGGAGCTTGGTGTAGAGCAGCGGGCTTCAGATAGACTGGTTTAAAGGAGTCGGAGTCCTGCTTTATTCACTGTATCCACTGGGCAGTGGACACAATTTATCTTAATCTCTTTTTCGCTCACTCTCTCTTTCTCTATCTCTCCATCTATTCCCCCCCCCCACCCCATTCCTCCCTCCCACCTCCCAGAGAGCATCAAACGTTTGTAGCACTGTTTTAATTCTGGGTTTAGATGTGTATCTATGAGTGTGTAGAGTCATTTCAGACTATGATTGGGAGGGTCAATGGGACGTTGTATAGATATTCTCAGCAGGAGGGGAGAGGTAAGAGAGAAGCCGCCGCCTGGAAGGAAGGTTAGGCAAAGTCCAGACAAACTGTTCTAAAGCCACAGATAACCATCAAAGATACTTGGCTTCTTCACAGGTAGTCAAGCACTGTCTGAAACAAGAATGCAACTGTACAAGAGGGGACGTGTGTTGTTGTGCAGAGGGTTATGAGTTCGAGCCCGGGTCAGAACAGAATGCAGTCTGTTCCAACTTCATTGCAATTTAGATAATTTTGTCACTAGTGAAGCAGCTGAATTTAGGGTTACCACCACAGATGTCATATTTTAATCTCCAATTGAAAACTCTCCACCTCTCTATGCTCTGTTGTAATACTATGTGCTGTTCCCAAAAGCAAGTTCCCTGCTAGCTAACCCACCCCTGACCTGCTCCTCACCTCACTGGCACCGCTTCTGAAGGGCACACACTCACAGTACACAACGCTTCCCATATTTAGAAACAATGGGCATTCATCTAAAGTTTCTCATTCATTTGCATGCTATTGTTTGGCTGTTTCCTTTATTTGTCCTGTGTTCTGGGCTCCTAGTAAAATACTCAGGTGGCTTTTCCTCAAAGGTCTCAGAAATGCCACACTGTGAGAGGGTGTAGTATGGGCATTAGTACCCTGGGGATCTGACAACAAAGTGTCCAGCCTCCCTGTGGTTTTCTGGGAACTTTGTCCTTTTACCATATGGTTAATAACCAGTGGTTCCCAACCCTTTTTTTGCTTACTGTACCACCAATTGAATGTTGCTCTGCCTGGAGTACCCCTGAAGTACCCCCGTGCATTTTACCAGTAGGCCTATGGAATCATGAGTCTTCTCAAGTACCCCCAGGGGTCCTAGTACCTCTGATTGGGACCCATTGGTCTAAATTGTTTACTTTTTACTAACAGCTTTGTGGTTGCAGGTGCAAAACACAACTGAGAAAGAGCATTGTGTCTATAGATTTAAATATATATAATTTTAAATATATGTTTCAGGTTTTTCCACTTTATTTAGACAGTAAGGAATTCAGAGGGGAGACAGGCAAGTGGTAGAGAAATAGTGGGAAGGATAGACACTGGGATTGAACCCCGGTCTCCGGTGGGGAGTCGTATGTGTTACTTATGCCGGGGAGTGTTACCACTACAACGCGGCTGTGCACTATAGGTGACTTCTTATCTACTGTAATAACAGAGATGTTGCTTACCATAGTGCTTAAACACTTCCCATTTATTCTATTTGATAAGGCTGCACACCTTATGTAGTGTTGTATTGTATGCAGTGTTGATGACGTGACGAGCTTACCTAAGTGACTTCTATTCTGCCTGCATTTTTAATCAGCTATTCTAGTGGTGAGGAAGTGGTGGGGTTTCGCCCAAGGGTACAATACATATTCTATCAGTGGTCTTCCTCCCACAAACAGTCATCGTATGGGGAATATTGTTTACCCCCACAAACCCACAATAAACCAGCAATACTTGTTTAATTGCTCACAGCTGTGAGTATTATGGTGTCCATATCAGGACTCCCAAGGACATGTGACTATTTCCTAATATGGACACCGTAGCTGTTTTTTGTTAGCGTACTTTATGAAATAAAGATAATCCCAATCACCGAAATGCACAAGTAGAACCCCAAACAGACTCAGAGTCAGTCTGACAGTGTATCCAGTGTGTTATAACAGTGCTGTTTTACAGTGTAATACAGCCTTGTCCTTTCCTTCACCCCGTAAAGCACGAATCAAAGAGGTGGTGAATTCATTCATCTTCAGCTCAAAATGAAAGACGACAGCTAGGCTGCCCCATATTGCAACCAGCAACCTCCTCCAATCTTCCCTCCATCCTCCCTCCTCTCCAGGCTCAATCCTCCCATCCAGGTCTCTTAGGAGTACTTAGGGCATTGTGGGTAATTCCATCCAGACCACCGAGACAATTACATTTCCTCCTAAAAAACCCAAAACTCATTGTATATCCCCCTCTGAATAACCTCTCTCTACTAAACGGGACACACACACATAGTTTAATTAAGGTTTTCCTCAGATGGATTGCGTGTAGCCCTAATATCGTGACCACTCAGGCGTGAGTATACAATTATTAGCCAATTAAATTATCCATTGTTCCTCTACAACAATGGAGGTTGTTTGTTTGTTTGGCTTTATAAGGGACCTGTGGGTTCTCAAAGGCTTGGCTAAGCAGCCAAGTGCTGTTGTTGTGTTTATTTGTTTGTTATTGTGTTCTTCAGTACTAGATAGGCTTTACAGGAGCCAATTAAAATGGTTTAGTGAGCGGTGATGAAGGCCTGTGTCATCAATTGATGTTGAATGCCCTGCAAAACCTACAAATCCTACTGTATTCCAAGCCATGTTGCTCAGTCTGACTTGTTCATAAAACCAGATTCAATGTTTTAAGTTTCAAGTTTTTAATGTCACGTGCACAAGTACAGTGAAATGCCTTTCTTGCATGCTCCAAACCCAACGATGCAGTAATCAATATCAATGTAGCACTGAAAATAACATAAGGTAGAACAAAAACCCAATAAATAAAAATAAGAAATAAGAAGAACAGGAGAAAGTAAGAAGCTATATACAGGGTCAATTCTCATACTATGTTTACAATGTTCAGGGATACTGGACTGATATAGGTAGATATGTATAGGTGTAAGGTGACTAGGCATCAGGATATGTGATAATCAGAGTAGCAGCAGCGTAAATGATGATTGTATGTGAGTGGGTGTGCGTGTGTGTAGAGTCAGTATAAATGTGTGTGAATGTTATGTGTGTGTTGGAGTGTCAGTGTGCATGAGTGTGTAAAGTCCTGTGAGTGTGCATAGAGACAGTGCAAACATAAAAGTAAATCTTGACTACATGGGTCTAGCAATGGTCTTAGAAAAGCTACCAGATATGCCACCTTGGGAATTGTGCCCAAGCAACATAGGTTAACTTCTTGTAGATGAGAACAAGTCGATTGACTTTGCTGGTGAAAGAATGGTTAAATGAAACCCAAACTTCTATTCCTGATAATATAAGCTGGAACTTCCTATAGATTCAGATATTACAGTGGGAACATTTGAATTTGCTGATCTCACACTGTGTCAATAAAACATTTTGTCAGCGTGCATCCATGAATGTTAACGCCATTATCTCCAGTTTTAATCATCCAGTATATCTCTGTAATCACATTATTCAGGTTAAAACACAACGAGAGGGCAAGAGAACAGAGACAGAAAGTGTAGCGTCTCGCTGTGCAAAACTATTGGCTTAGCGGGGCGCACAGTGGGTGTGATCAGCGCAGGTGGGTGTGTACCGGTAGGCCTATATGCAAAAATGTCTTACACTTATGTAGGTCTAAAGCAGGAATGGGCAATTTTGATGGGGGTGGGGGCCACAAAAAAACGGAACTCATCATGAGAGGATGGAGTAGCTCGTGGGTCTGCGTACCCACATCACCCCCTTGTGACAGTGAAGAGAAAAAACGTATTTTACATATTTTGCCAGGGGGCGGAGAGAAGATTTAGCAATTTTATAACTAATTTCATGCAATTCTACTCATTTTGACATGTGGGGGAGAGAAAAATGTGCAGTTTTACAGCTAATTTCCTGCAATTCTACACATTTTGCCATAGGGTGGAGGCAAACGCTTGCAGTTTTTAATATGATAACTGATGATCAATGGGCCCCACCCCGGTCGGTAATTCGATCATGCTTACTACAAGTTTAGATAACTGGCCACTAGGCTATTCTATTATTCTAACTCTCAACAGTAAATTGAGACCCAGACTGAGTTCCCCCCAAAAAATAAAGGTCAGCGGGCCTACAAAAGGGGGGCCGTGGGCCGCATGGCCGCCAGTTGCCCTTGTCAGTTGCCCTGGTCTAAATTATGATTACATTGGTTGTGTTGTTTTTGTTGCTCTGACATGGAACCATCTTCATGAGTACGGTGTACAATGATTGACTCAAGGAGGGGTGAGGCTTGATGTTGAGGGTTTTGGGTGGCAGGTAGCCTAGCGGTTAAGAGCATTGGGCCAGTAACCGAAAGGTCGCTGGTTCGAATGCCCAAGCCAACTAGGTGGAAAATCTGTTTATGTGCCCTTGAGCAAGGCACTTAACCCTAATTGTTCCTGTAAGTCACTTTGGATAAGAGTGTCTGCTAAATGACTAAAATGTATAATAAAAAAAAAATGTTTCCTCAAATGTACTCCGTTCATAAGCAATATGGTGAACAGTCAATAGACAAAGGTGGAGCTATTAACATATTGTTTACCTATCCAACCCTTTCAGATGTATTGCTATTGGACATTGCCCAAGACTGACCTATGAATTGACATGAATCCCACCCCCCATAACTTTCTTCCTGCTCATGTCTCCTGGGATTACCCATGACTCCATTAGGGTTCGGGCGGGTAGGTGAATATCACTGGAGGGCAATAGATCCATCCCTCAGCCAGGCAGCCAGGCCATGAAATGATGCATTAACATTAAATATTTTAAAAGCTATTGTCTGACAACGGTGCCCTCCAAAAGAGTAATGTGTTCTTGGAGAGCAGATTTGTCATTTTACATTCATGATGTTAGCTGGCTACGGCTGGGAAAACAACAACAGAGACTACTCACTGCCCACCACTTCCAACCCCCAAATGAAAAATAGTTCAGTGACTGTCCATTTAAAGGACATAGCAGAGAGTTAGCCATTAGAGTGTATGTTCCACCTTGAATAATCGGAATGCCCAGATATCAACTGTCATTCATGTCGAACATTGCAGCACTATAACACAATACAAAAATGCTAATATGTATCTTCTGGTAATGGCAGTGTCTGTTATAGCATGGCAAAATGACTGAAATCACAGGTCCTCGTGTAAGCCAATAGCCACACACTAGTCACATCCCATCCCACTCGTTATAGCACTGTTAGCACCTCCACCCATTAGACAGATCCACCTGCAGAGCAACACTCCTCCACCCTGCTAATTCACAGGCATCATTAAGCCACGCTGCACAACTGTGCACATTAATATTTCAATAAAAGCTGTATGCTAATGCTCTCTATGTTAATGTACAATAGTAAGTACAGTGGCAGCATGGTTGGTGTATTTGAAAATGTTCACAAGCCCCATGCAGCATGTGAGGAGGGAGTTATGAATATTAAAAAGAAAGAAGAAATCAATCAAGGGAATTTTGATAGAGATTCTTATCTATAGGGAAGCTGAAGCTCAATGGATCTACAGTATAGCACTCTATAAGATCTTGTCGACAGTATTGTAATGTTGATAATCTGATACATTCTCAGACATACGGAAAAGCATATCACACACACTAGGAACTTTGTTCTTGTCACTTTCATCTTTTGATGTCAATGTTTTATGGTATGCTTTATTACTTCAACAGAGAGGAGGGAAGTCCCATTACATCTAATATTTACAGTGTTTCTATAATGTATTTGTAATGCTCAACACACTCTTCACTTGCGTCATGATGATCATCAGCAGCTAAATACAGCATGGATGGAGAACAACGTGTTATGGCCAAGATGTGGCCCAGAACAACATGGCCTAGATCTTTATGGATGAGTCTGTAAAGTGGGCTAATCAACACCTACCCCTAGTACAACCTTCTTCTCTCCTCCTCCTCCTCCTCCTCCTCCCCCACCCATCCCTACCTCCCCTATACAGCACTCTATGCCATCCCCTTATAGCCCTCCCCATCCCCTCTTCTCCTCACTTCCTGACCACATCTATTTTCCTCCCCATGCCCATCCCCATACATACACACACACACACACACACACACACAAACACACAAACAAACACACCAAGCGCCACAAACACACACCAAGCACCACACACCAAGCACCACACAAACAATCAAACAAATACACACTAGCGCATGCTTACCCACAAGGGAGGATAAATCATTTTGATATGGTTACAGTATACATTTCCAGAGGCATTCAGATACATTTCATTTTGAGTATTAAACATGCTATATAAATCCCTTTAGCTAGCGAGCATGGTGGAGATGGTACAGTTGAGAATGTGTTGCAGATAGAGCAAGGTGGAGATGGTATGGTGGAGAATGTGTTGCAGATAGAGCATGGTGGAGATGGTAGGGTGGAGAATGTTTTGCAGATAGAGCGTGGTGGAGATGGTATGGTGGGGAATGTGTTGCAGATAGAGAGTGGTGGAGATGGTACGGTGGAGAATGTGTTGCAGATAGAGCATGGTAGAGATGGTATGGTGGAGAATGTGTTGCAGATAGAGCATGGTGGAGATGGTACGGTGGAGAATGTTGTGCAGATAGAGCATGGTGGAGAGGGTACAGTGGAGAATGTTTCGCAGATAGAGAATGGTGGAGATGGTACGGTGGAAAATGTGTTGCAGATAGAGCATGGTGGAGTTGGTACGGTGGAGAATGTGTTGCTGATAGAGTATGGTGGAGATGGTACAGTGGAGAATGTGTTGCAGATAGATTATGGTGGAGATGGTACGGTGGGGAATGTGTTGGAGATAGAGCATATTGGAGATGGTGCGGTGGGGAATATGTTGCAGACAGAGCATGGTGGAGATGGTACGGTGGAGAATGTGTTGCAGATAGAACATGGTGGAGATGGTACGATGGAGAATGTGTTGCAGATAGAGCATGGTGGAGATGGTACGGTGGAGAATGTGTTGCTGATAGAGCATGGTGGAGATGGTACGGTGGAGAAAGTGTTGCAGATAGATTATGGTGGAGATGGTACGGGTGGGGAATGTGTTGCAAATAGAGCATGGTGGAGATGGTACGGTGGAGAATGTTGTGCAGATATAGCTTGGTGGAGATGGTACGGTGGGGAATGTGTTGCAGATAGAGCTTGGTGGAGATGGTACGGTGGAGAATGTTGTGCAGATAGAGCATGGTGGAAATGGTAGGGTGGGGAATGTGTTGCAGATAGAGCATGGTGGAGATGGTACGGTGGAGAATGTGTTGCTGATAGAGCATGGTGGAGATGGTACGGTGGAGAAAGTGTTGCAAATAGATTATGGTGGAGATGGTACAGGTGGAGAATGTGTTGCAAATAGAGCATGGTGGAGATGGTACGGTGGAGAATGTTGTGCAGATATAGCTTGGTGGAGATGGTACGGTGGGGAATGTGTTGCAGATAGAGCTTGGTGGAGATGGTACGGTGGGGAATGTGTTGCAGATAGAGATTGGTGGAGATGGTACGGTGCAGAATGTTGTGCAGATAGAGAATGGTGGAAATGGTAGGGTGGGGAATGTGTTGCAGATAGAGCATGGTGGAGATGGTACGGTGGGGAATGTGTTGCAGATAGAGCATGGTGGAGATGGTACGGTGGAGAATGTGTTGCAGATAGAGAATGGAGGATATGGTACGGTGGAGAATGTGTTGCAGATAGAGCATGGTGGAAATGGTATGGTGGAAAATGTGTTGCAGATAGAACATGATGGAGATGGTACGGTGAGAAAATGTGTTGCAGATAGAGTATGGTGGAGATGGTACGATGAGAAAATGTGTTGCAGATAGAGTATGGTGGAGATGGTACGGTGGGGAAGGTGTTGCAGATAGAGCATGGTGGAGGTGGTACGGTGGAGAATGTTGTGCAGATAGAGCTTGGTGGAGATGGTACGGTGGAGAATGTTGTGCAGATATAGCTGGGTGGAGATGGTACGGTGGGGAATGTATTGCAGATAGAGCATGGTGGAGATGGTACGGTGGAGAATGTTGTGCAGAAAGAGCATGGTGGAAATGGTAGGGTGGGGAATGTGTTGCAGATAGAGCATGGTGGAGATTGTACGGTGGGGAATGTGTTGCAGATAGAAAATGGTGGAGATGGTACGGTGGAGAATGTGTTGCAGATAGAGCATGGTGGAGATGGTATGGTGGAAAATGTGTTGCAGATAGAGTATGGTGGAGATGGTACGTGGGGAATGTGTTGCAGATACAGCATGATGGAGATGGTACGGTGGAGAATGTTGTGCAGATAGAGCATGGTGGAAATGGTAGGGTGAGGAATGTGTTGCAGATAGAGCATGGTGGAGATGGTACGGTGGAGAATGTTGTGCAGATAGAGCATGGTGGAAATGGCAGGGTGGGGAATGTGTTGAAGATAGAGCATGGTGGAGACGGTACGGTGGGGATTGTGTTGCAGATAGAGCATGGTGGAGATGGTACGGTAGACAAAGTGTTGCAGATAGAGAATGGTGGAGATGGTACGGTGGAGAATGTTTCGCAGATAGAGAATGGTGGAGATGGTATGGTGGAAAATGTGTTGCAGATAGAACATGGTGGAGATGGTACAGTGAGAAAATGTGTTGCAGATAGAGTATGGTGGAGATGGTACGGTGAGAAAATGTGTTGCAGATAGAATATGGTGGAGATGGTACGGTGGGGAAGGTGTTGCAGATAGAGCATGGTGGAGATGGTACGGTGGGGAATGTGTTGCAGATAGAGATTGGTGGAGATGGTACGGTGCAGAATGTTGTGCAGATAGAGCATGGTGGAAATGGTAGGGTGGGGAATGTGTTGCAGATAGAGCATGGTGGAGATGGTACGGTGGGGAATGTGTTGCAGATAGAGCATGGTGGAGATGGTACGGTGGAGAATGTGTTGCAGATAGAGAATGGTGGATATGGTACGGTGGAGAATGTGTTGCAGATAGAGCATGGTGGAAATGTTATGGTGGAAAATGTGTTGCAGATAGAACATGATGGAGATGGTACGGTGAGAAAATGTGTTGCAGATAGAGTATGGTGGAGATGGTACGGTGAGAAAATGTGTTGCAGATAGAGTATGGTGGAGATGGTACGGTGGGGAAGGTGTTGCAGATAGAGCATGGTGGAGGTGGTACGGTGGAGAATGTTGTGCAGATAGAGCTTGGTGGAGATGGTACGGTGGAGAATGTTGTGCAGATATAGCTGGGTGGAGATGGTACGGTGGGGAATGTATTGCAGATAGAGCATGGTGGAGATGGTACGGTGGAGAATGTTGTGCAGAAAGAGCATGGTGGAAATGGTAGGGTGGGGAATGTGTTGCAGATAGAGCATGGTGGAGATTGTACGGTGGGGAATGTGTTGCAGATAGAAAATGGTGGAGATGGTACGGTGGAGAATGTGTTGCAGATAGAGCATGGTGGAGATGGTATGGTGGAAAATGTGTTGCAGATAGAGTATGGTGGAGATGGTACGTGGGGAATGTGTTGCAGATAGAGCATGATGGAGATGGTACGGTGGAGAATGTTGTGCAGATAGAGCATGGTGGAAATGGTAGGGTGGGGAATGTGTTGCAGATAGAGCATGGTGGAGATGGTACGGTGGAGAATGTTGTGCAGATAGAGCATGGTGGAAATGGCAGGGTGGGGAATGTGTTGAAGATAGAGCATGGTGGAGACGGTACGGTGGGGATTGTGTTGCAGATAGAGCATGGTGGAGATGGTACGGTAGACAAAGTGTTGCAGATAGAGAATGGTGGAGATGGTACGGTGGAGAATGTTTCGCAGATAGAGAATGGTGGAGATGGTATGGTGGAAAATGTGTTGCAGATAGAACATGGTGGAGATGGTACAGTGAGAAAATGTGTTGCAGATAGAGTATGGTGGAGATGGTACGGTGAGAAAATGTGTTGCAGATAGAATATGGTGGAGATGGTACGGTGGGGAAGGTGTTGCAGATAGAGCATGGTGGAGATGGTACGGTGGGGAATGTGTTGCAGATAGAGCTTGGTGGAGATGGTACGGTGGGGAATGTGTTGCAGATAGAGCATGGTGGAGATGGTACGGTGGAGAATGTTGTGCAGAAAGAGCATGGTGGAAATGGTAGGGTGGGGAATGTGTTGCAGATAGAGCATGGTGGAGATTGTACGGTGGGGAATGTGTTGCAGATAGAGCATGGTGGAGATGGTACGGTGGAGAATGTGTGGCAGAAAGAAAATGGTGGAGATGGTACGGTGGAGAATGTGTTGCAGATAGAGCATGGTGGAGATGGTATGGTGGAAAATGTGTTGCAGATAGAGTATGGTGGAGATGGTACGTGGGGAATGTGTTGCAGATAGAGCATGATGGAGATGGTACGGTGGAGAATGTTGTGCAGATAGAGCATGGTGGAAATGGTAGGGTGGGGAATGTGTTGCAGATAGAGCATGGTGGAGATGGTATGGTGGAAAATGTGTTGCAGATAGAGTATGGTGGAGATGGTACGTGGGGAATGTGTTGCAGATAGAGCATGATGGAGATGGTACGGTGGAGAATGTTGTGCAGATAGAGCATGGTGGAAATGGTAGGGTGGGGAATGTGTTGCAGAGAGAGCATGGTGGAGACGGTACGGTGGGGATTGTGTTGCAGATAGAGCATGGTGGAGATGGTACGGTAGACAAAGTGTTGCAGATAGAGAATGGTGGAGATGGTACGGTGGAGAATGTTTCGCAGATAGAGAATGGTGGAGATGGTATGGTGGAAAATGTGTTGCAGATAGAACATGGTGGAGATGGTACAGTGAGAAAATGTGTTGCAGATAGAGTATGGTGGAGATGGTACGGTGAGAAAATGTGTTGCAGATAGAATATGGTGGAGATGGTACGGTGGGGAAGGTGTTGCAGATAGAGCATGGTGGAGATGGTACGGTGGGGAATGTGTTGCAGATAGAGATTGGTGGAGATGGTACGGTGCAGAATGTTGTGCAGATAGAGCATGGTGGAAATGGTAGGGTGGGGAATGTGTTGCAGATAGAGCATGGTGGAGATGGTACGGTGGGGAATGTGTTGCAGATAGAGCATGGTGGAGATGGTACGGTGGAGAATGTGTTGCAGATAGAGAATGGTGGATATGGTACGGTGGAGAATGTGTTGCAGATAGAGCATGGTGGAAATGTTATGGTGGAAAATGTGTTGCAGATAGAACATGATGGAGATGGTACGGTGAGAAAATGTGTTGCAGATAGAGTATGGTGGAGATGGTACGGTGAGAAAATGTGTTGCAGATAGAGTATGGTGGAGATGGTACGGTGGGGAAGGTGTTGCAGATAGAGCATGGTGGAGGTGGTACGGTGGAGAATGTTGTGCAGATAGAGCTTGGTGGAGATGGTACGGTGGAGAATGTTGTGCAGATATAGCTGGGTGGAGATGGTACGGTGGGGAATGTATTGCAGATAGAGCATGGTGGAGATGGTACGGTGGAGAATGTTGTGCAGAAAGAGCATGGTGGAAATGGTAGGGTGGGGAATGTGTTGCAGATAGAGCATGGTGGAGATTGTACGGTGGGGAATGTGTTGCAGATAGAAAATGGTGGAGATGGTACGGTGGAGAATGTGTTGCAGATAGAGCATGGTGGAGATGGTATGGTGGAAAATGTGTTGCAGATAGAGTATGGTGGAGATGGTACGTGGGGAATGTGTTGCAGATAGAGCATGATGGAGATGGTACGGTGGAGAATGTTGTGCAGATAGAGCATGGTGGAAATGGTAGGGTGGGGAATGTGTTGCAGATAGAGCATGGTGGAGATGGTACGGTGGAGAATGTTGTGCAGATAGAGCATGGTGGAAATGGCAGGGTGGGGAATGTGTTGAAGATAGAGCATGGTGGAGACGGTACGGTGGGGATTGTGTTGCAGATAGAGCATGGTGGAGATGGTACGGTAGACAAAGTGTTGCAGATAGAGAATGGTGGAGATGGTACGGTGGAGAATGTTTCGCAGATAGAGAATGGTGGAGATGGTATGGTGGAAAATGTGTTGCAGATAGAACATGGTGGAGATGGTACAGTGAGAAAATGTGTTGCAGATAGAGTATGGTGGAGATGGTACGGTGAGAAAATGTGTTGCAGATAGAATATGGTGGAGATGGTACGGTGGGGAAGGTGTTGCAGATAGAGCATGGTGGAGATGGTACGGTGGGGAATGTGTTGCAGATAGAGCTTGGTGGAGATGGTACGGTGGGGAATGTGTTGCAGATAGAGCATGGTGGAGATGGTACGGTGGAGAATGTTGTGCAGAAAGAGCATGGTGGAAATGGTAGGGTGGGGAATGTGTTGCAGATAGAGCATGGTGGAGATTGTACGGTGGGGAATGTGTTGCAGATAGAGCATGGTGGAGATGGTACGGTGGAGAATGTGTGGCAGAAAGAAAATGGTGGAGATGGTACGGTGGAGAATGTGTTGCAGATAGAGCATGGTGGAGATGGTATGGTGGAAAATGTGTTGCAGATAGAGTATGGTGGAGATGGTACGTGGGGAATGTGTTGCAGATAGAGCATGATGGAGATGGTACGGTGGAGAATGTTGTGCAGATAGAGCATGGTGGAAATGGTAGGGTGGGGAATGTGTTGCAGAGAGAGCATGGTGGAGATGGTACGGTGGAGAATGTTGTGCAGATAGAGCATGGTGGAAATGGTAGGGTGGGGAATGTGTTGCAGATAGAGCATGGTGGAGATGGTACGGTGGTGACTGTGTTGTAGATAGAGCATGGTGGAGATGGTACGGTAGAGAAAGTGTTGCAGATAGAGAATGGTGGAGATGGTATGGTGGAAAATGTGTTGCAGATAGAACATGGTGGAGATGGTACAGTGAGAAAATGTGTTGCAGATAGAGTATGGTGGAGATGGTACGGTGAGAAAATGTGTTGCAGATAGAATATGGTGGAGATGGTACGGTGGGGAAGGTGTTGCAGATAGAGCATGGTGAAGGTGGTACGGTGGAGAATGTGTTGCAAATAGAGCAAGGTGGAGAAGGTACGGTGGGGAATGTGTTGCAGATAGAGCATGGTGGAGATGGTACGGTGGAGAATGTGTTGCAGATAGAACATGGAGTAGATGGTATGGTGGGGAATGTTTTGCAGATAGTGAATGGTGAATATGGTATGGTGGGGAATGTTTTGCAGATAGAGCATGTTGGAGAAGGTACAGTTGGGAATGTGTTGCAGATAGAGCATGGTGGAGAAGGAATGTGGGGAAAGTTTTGCAGATAGAGCATGGTGGAGATGGAATGGTGGGGAATGTTTTGCAGATAGAGAATGGTGGAGATGGTACAGTGGGGAATGTGTTGCAGATAGAGCATGGTGGAGATGGTACGATGGAGAATGTGTTGCAGATAGAGCATGGTGGAGATGTTACGGTGGGGAATGTGTTGCAGATAGAGCATGGTGGAGATGGTTCGGTGGGGAATGTGATGCAAATAGAGCATGGTGGGGATGGTAGGGTGGGGAATGTATTGCAGACAGAGCATGGTGGAGATGGTACATTGGGGAATATGTTGCAGATAGAGCATGGTGGAGATGGTGCGGTGGGGAATATGTTATAGACAGAGCATGGTGGAGATGGTACGGTCGAGAATGTGTTGCAGATAGATTATGGTGGAGATGGTACGGTGGGGAATGAATGCAGATAGAGCATGGTGGAGATGGTACGGTGAGAAAATGTGTTGCAGATAGAGTATGGTGGAGATGGTACTGTGAGAAATAGTGTTGCAGATAGAGCATGGTGGAGGTGGTACGGTGGAGAATGTGTTGCAGATAGAGCAAGGTGGAGAAGGTACGGTGGGGAATGTGTTGCAGATAGAGCATGGTGGAGATGGTACGGTGGGGAATGTGTTGCAGATAGAGCATGGTGGATATGGTGCGGTGGGGAATATGTTATAGACAGAGCATGGTGGAGATGGTACGGTGGAGAATGTGTTGCAGATAGAACATGGTGGAGATGGTACGGTGGGGAATGTTTTGCAGATATAGAATGGTGGAGATGGAACGGTGGGGAATGTTTTCCAGATAGAGCATGGTGGAGATGGGACGTTGCGGAATGTTTTGCAGATGGACATGGTGGAGATGGTACGGTGGAAAATGTGTTGCTGATAGAGAATGGTGGCGATGGTACGGTGGAAAATATGTTGCTGATAGAGAATGGTGGCGATGGTACGGTGGAAAATATGTTGCAGATAGAGCATGGTGGAGATGGTACGGTGGAAAATGTGTTGCTGATAGAGCATGGTGGAGATGGTACGGTTGGGAATGTGTTGCAGATAGAGCATGGTGTAGATGGTTCGGTGGGGAATGTGTTGCAAATAGAGCATGGTGGAGGTGGTAGGGTGGGGAATGTATTGCAGACAGATTATGGTGGAGATGGTACGGTGGGGAATATGTTGCAGATAGAGCATGGTGTAGTTGGTACGGTGGAGAATGTATTGCTGATAGAGCATGGTGGAGATGGTACGGTGGAGAATGTGTTGCAGATACATTATGGTGGAGATGGTACTGTGAGAAATAGTGTTGCAGATAGAGCATGGTGGAGGTGGTACGGTGGAGAATGTGTTGCAGATAGAGCAAGGTGGAGAAGGTACGGTGGGGACTGTGTTGCAGATAGAGCATGGTGGAGATGGTACGTGGGGAATGTGTTGCAGATAGAGCATGGTGGAGATGGTGCGGTGGGGAATATGTTATAGACAGAGCATGGTGGAGATGGTACGGTGGAGAATGTGTTGCAGATAGAACATGGTGGAGATGGTACGGTGGGGAATGTTTTGCAGATATAGAATGGTGGAGATGGAATGGTGGGGAATGTTTTCCAGATAGAGCATGGTGGAGATGGTACGTTGGGGAATGTTTTGCAGATGGACATGGTGGAGATGGTACGGTGGAAAATGTGTTGCTGATAGAGAATGGTGGCGATGGTACGGTGGAAAATATGTTGCTGATAGAGAATGGTGGCGATGGTACGGTGGAAAATATTTTGCAGATAGAGCATGGTGGAGATGGTACGGTGGAAAATGTGTTGCAGATAGAGCATGGTGGAGATGGTACGGTGGAGAATGTGTTGCTGATAGAGCATGGTGGAGATGGTACGGTGGAGAATGTGTTGCAGATAGAGTATGGTGGAGATGGTACGGTGAGAAAATGTGTTGCAGATAGAATATGGTGGAGATGGTACGGTGGGGAAGGTGTTGCAGATAGAGCATGGTGGAGGTGGTACGGTGGAGAATATGTTGCAGACAGAGCATGATGGAGATGGTACGGTGGAGAATGTGTTGCAGATAGAGCATGGTGGAGATGGTACGGTCGGGAATGTGTTGCCGATAGAACATGGTGGAGATGGTTAGAAGGGGAATGTGTTGCAAATAGAGCATGGTGGAGATGGTAGGGTGGGGAATGTATTGCAGACAGAGCATGGTGGAGATGGTACATTGGGGAATATGTTGCAGATAGAGCATGGTGGAGATGGTGCGGTGGGGAATATGTTATAGACAGAGCATGGTGGAGATGGTACGGTGGAGAATGTGTTGCTGATAGAGCATGGTGGAGATGGTACGGTCGAGAATGTGTTGCAGATAGATTATGGTGGAGATGGTACGGTGGGGAATGAATGCAGATAGAGCATGGTGGAGATGGTACGGTGAGAAAATGTGTTGCAGATATAGTATGGTGGAGATGGTACGGTGAGAAATAGTGTTGCAGATAGAGCATGGTGGAGGTGGTACGGTGGAGAATGTGTTGCAGATAGAGAAAGGTGGAGAAGGTACAGTGGGGAATGTGTTGCAGATAGAGCATGGTGGAGATGGTACGGTGGGGAATGTGTTGCAGATAGAGCATGGTGGAGATGGTGCGGTGGGGAATATGTTATAGACAGAGCATGGTGGAGATGGTACGGTGGAGAATGTGTTGCAGATAGAACATGGTGGAGATGATACGGTGGGGAATGTTTTGCAGATATAGAATGGAGGAGATGGAACGGTGGGGAATGTTTTCCAGATAGAGCATGGTGGAGATGGTACGTTGGGGAATGTGTTGCAGATAGAGCATGGTGGAGATGTTTCGGTGGGTAATGTGTTGCAAATAGAGCATGGTGGTGATGGTAGAGTGGGGAATGTATTGCAGACAGATTATGGTGGAGATGGTACGGTGGGGAATATGTTGCAGATAGAGCATGGTGTTGTTGGTACGGTGGAGAATGTGTTGCAGATACATTATGGTGGAGATGGTACGGTGGGGAATGTAATGCAGATAGAGCATGGTGGAGATGGTACGGTGAGAAAATGTGTTGCAGAAAGAGTATGGTGGAGATGGTACGGTGAGAAATAGTGTTGCAGATAGAGCATGGTGGAGATGGTACGGTGGAAAATGTGTTGCAGATAGAACATGGTGGAGATGGTAGGGTGGGGAATGTATTGCAGACAGATTATGGTGGAGATGGTACGGTGGGGAATATGTTGCAGATAGAGCATGGTGTAGTTGGTACGGTGGAGAATGTATTGCTGATAGAGCATGGTGGAGATGGTACGGTGGAGAATGTGTTGCAGATACATTATGGTGGAGATGGTACGGTCGGGAATGTAATGCAGATAGAGCATGGTGGAGATGGTACGGTGAGAAAATGTGTTGCAGATAGTGTATGGTGGAGATGGTACGGTGAGAAATAGTGTTGCAGATAGAGCATGGTGGAGATGGTACGGTGGAAAATATGTTGCAGATAGAACATGGTGGAGATGGTACGATGGAGAATGTGTTGCAGATAGAGCATGGTGGAGATGGTACAGTGGAAAATGTGTTGCAGATAGAGCATGGTGGAGATGGTACGGTGGAGAATGTGTTGCTGATAGAGCATGGTGGAGATGGTACGGTGGAGAATGTGTTGCAGATATATTATGGTGGAGATGGTATGGTGGGGAATGCGTTGCAGATAGAGCATGGTGGAGATGGTACGGTGGAGAATGTTGTGCAGATAGAGCTTGGTGGAGATTGTACGGTTGGGAATGTGTTACAGATGGAGCATGGTGGAGGTGGTACGGTGGATAATGTTGTGCAGATAGAGCATGGTGGAGATGGTATGGTGGAGAATGTGTTGCAGATAGATTATGGTGGAGATGGTATGGTGGGGAATGCGTTGCAGATAGAGCATGGTGGAAATGGTAGGGTGGGGAATGTGTTGCAGACAGAGCATGGTGGAGATGGTACAGTGGGGAATGTGTGGCAGATAGAGCAAGGTGGAGATGGTACGGTGGGGAATATGCTGCAGATAGAGCATGGTGGGGATGGTATGGTGGAGAATGTGTTGCAGATAGAGCATGGTGGAGATGGTACGGTGGAGAAGATGTTGCAGAAAGAGCATGGTGGAGATGGTACGGTGGAGAATGTTGTGCAGATAGAGCATGGTGGAGATGGTACGGTGGAGAATGTGTTGCAGATAGGGCATGGTGGAGATGGTACGGTGGATAATGTGTTGCAGATAGAGCATGGTGGAGTTGGTACGGTGGAGAATGTGTTGCTGATAGAGTATGGTGGAGATGGTTCAGAGAAGAATGTGTTGCAGATAGATTATGGTGGAGATGGTACGGTGGGGAATGTGTTGCAGATAGAGCATGGTGGAGGTGGTACAGTGGAGAATGTGTTGCAGATAGAGAAAGGTGGAGATGGTACGGTGGGGAATGTGCTGCAGATAGAGCATGGTGGAGATGGTACGGTGGAGAATATTGTGCAGATAGAGCATGGTTGAAATGGTACGATGGAGAATGTGTTGCAGATAGAGCATGGTGGAGATGGTGCAGTGGATAATGTGTTGCAGATAGAGCATGGTGGAGATGGTACGGTGGAGAATGTGTTGCTGATAGAGCATGGTGGAGATGGTACGGTGGAGAAAGTGTTGCAGATAGATTATGGTGGAGATGGTACGGGTGGGGAATGTGTTGCAGATAGAGCATGGTGGAGATGGTACGGTGGAGAATGTTGTGCAGATATAGCTTGGTGGAGATGGTACGGTGGGGAATGTGTTGCAGATAGAGCTTGTTGGAGATGGCACGGTGGAGAATGTTGTGCAGATAGAGCATGGTGGAAATGGTAGGGTGGGGAATTTGTAGCAGATAGAGCATGGTGGAGATGGTACGGTGGGGAATGTGTTGCAGATAGAGCATGGTGGAGATGGTACGGTGGAGAATGTGTTGCAGATAGAGAATGGTGGATATGGTACGGTGGAGAATGTGTTGCAGATAGAGCATGGTGGAGATGGTATGGTGGAAAATGTGTTGCAGATAGAACATGATGGAGATGGTACGGTGAGAAAATGTGTTGCAGATATAGTATGGTGGAGATGGTACGGTGAGAAAATGTGTTGCATATAGAGTATGGTGGAGATGGTACGGTGGGGAAGGTGTTGCAGATAGAGCATGGTGTAGGTGGTACTGATGAGAATGTTGTGCAGATAGAGCTTGGTGGAGATGGTACGGTGGAGAATGTTGTGCAGATATAGCTTGGTGGAGATGGTACGGTGGGGAATGTGTTGCAGATAGAGCATGGTGGAGATGGTACGGTGGAGAATGTTGTGCAGAAAGAGCATGGTGGAAATGGTAGGGTGGGGAATGTGTTGCAGATAGATCAAGGTGGAGATTGTACGGTGGGGAATGTGTTGCAGATAGAGCATGGTGGAGATGGTACGGTGGAGAATGTGTTGCAGATAGAGAATGGTGGAGATGGTACGGTGGAGAATGTGTTGCAGATAGAGCATGGTGGAGATGGTATGGTGGAAAATGTGTGGCAGATAGAGTATGGTGGAGATGGTACGGTGGGGAATGTGTTGCAGATAGAGCATGATGGAGATGGTACGGTGGAGAATGTTGTGCAGATAGAGCATGGTGGAAATGGTAGGGTGGGGAATGTGTTGCAGATAGAGCATGGTGGAGATGGTACGGTGGAGAATGTTGTGCAGATAGAGCATGGTGGAAATGGAAGGGTGGGGAATGTGTTGCTGATAGCGCATGGTGGAGATGGTACGGTGGAGAATGTTGTGCAGATAGAGCATGGTGGAAATGGAAGGGTGGGGAATGTGTTGCTGATAGCGCATGGTGGAGATGGTACGGTGGGGAATGTGTTGCCTATAGAGCATGGTGGAGATGGTACGTTAGAGAAAGTGTTGCAGATAGAGAATGGTGGAGATGGTACGGTGGAGAATGTTTCGCAGATAGAGAATGGATGAGATGGTATGGTGGAAAATGTGTTGCAGATAGAACATGTTGGAGATGGTACAGTGAGAAAATGTGTTGCAGATAGAGTATGGTGGAGATGGTACGGTGAGAAAATGTGTTGCAGATAGAATATGGTGGAGATGGTACGGTGGGGAAGGTGTTGCAGATAGAGCATGGTGGAGGTGGTACGGTGGAGAATATGTTGCAGACAGAGCATGATGGAGATGGTACGGTGGAGAATGTGTTGCAGATAGAGCATGGTGGAGATGGTACGGTGGGGAATGTGTTGCAGATAGAACATGGTGGAGATGGTTCGAAGGGGAATGTGTTGCAAATAGAGCATGGTGGAGATGGTAGGGTGGGGAATGTATTGCAGACAGAGCATGGTGGAGATGGTACATTGGGGAATATGTTGCAGATAGAGCATGGTGGAGATGGTGCGGTGGGGAATATGTTATAGACAGAGCATGGTGGAGATGGTACGGTGGAGAATGTGTTGCTGATAGAGCATGGTGGAGATGGTACGGTCGAGAATGTGTTGCAGATAGAATATGGTGGAGATGGTACGGTGGGGAATGAATGCAGATAGAGCATGGTGGAGATGGTACGGTGAGAAAATGTGTTGCAGATATAGTATGGTGGAGATGGTACTGTGAGAAATAGTGTTGCAGATAGAGCATGGTGGAGGTGGTACGGTGGAGAATGTGTTGCAGATAGAGCAAGGTGGAGAAGGTACAGTGGGGAATGTGTTGCAGATAGAGCATGGTGGAGATGGTACGGTGGGGAATGTGTTGCAGATAGAGCATGGTGGAGATGGTGCGGTGGGGAATATGTTATAGACAGAGCATGGTGGAGATGGTACGGTGGAGAATGTGTTGCAGATAGAACATGGTGGAGATGATACGGTGGGGAATGTTTTGCAGATATAGAATGGAGGAGATGGAACGGTGGGGAATGTTTTCCAGATAGAGCATGGTGGAGATGGTACGTTGGGGAATGTGTTGCAGATAGAGCATGGTGGAGATGTTTCGGTGGGTAATGTGTTGCAAATAGAGCATGGTGGAGATGGTAGAGTGGGGAATGTATTGCAGACAGATTATGGTGGAGATGGTACGGTGGGGAATATGTTGCAGATAGAGCATGGTGTAGTTGGTACGGTGGAGAATGTGTTGCTGATAGAGCATGGTGGAGATGGTACGGCAGAGAATGTGTTGCAGATACATTATGGTGGAGATGGTACGGTGGGGAATGTAATGCAGATAGAGCATGGTGGAGATGGTACGGTGAGAAAATGTGTTGCAGATAGAGTATGGTGGAGATGGTACGGTGAGAAATAGTGTTGCAGATAGAGCATGGTGGAGATGGTACGGTGGAAAATGTGTTGCAGATAGAACATGGTGGAGATGGTATTATGGAGAATGTGTTGCAGATAGAGCATGGTGGAGATGGTACAGTGGAAAATGTGTTGCAGATAGAGCATGGTGGAGATGGTACGGTGGAGAATGTGTTGCAGATAGATTATGGTGGAGATGGTATGGTGGGGAATGCGTTGCAGATAGAGCATGGTGGAGATGGTACGGTGGAGAATGTTGTGCAGATAGAGCTTGGTGGAGATTGTACGGTTGGGAATGTGTTACAGATAGAGCATGGTGGAGATGGTACGGTTGGGAATGTGTTGCAGATAGAGCATGGTGGAGATGGTTCGGTGGAGAATGTGTTGCAAATAGAGCATGGTGGAGATGGTAGGGTGGGGAATGTGTTAAAGATAGAGCTTGGTGGAGATGGTACGGTGCAGAATGTTGTGCAGATAGAGTATGGTGGAGATGGTACGGTGGGGAATGTGTTGCAGATAGAGCATGGTGGAGATGGTGCGGTGGGGAATATGTTATAGACAGAGCATGGTGGAGTTGGTACGGTGGAGAATGTGTTGCTGATAGAGCATGGTGGAGATGGTACGGTGGAGAATGTGTTGCAGATAGATTATGGTGGAGATGGTATGGTGGGGAATGCGTTGCAGATAGAGCATGGTGGAGATGGTACGGTGGAGAATGTTGTGCAGATAGAGCTTGGTGGAGATTGTACGGTTGGGAATGTGTTACAGATGGAGCATGGTGGAGGTGGTACGGTGGAGAATGTTGTGCAGATAGAGCATGGTGGGGATGGTATGGTGGAGAATATGTTGCAGATATATTATGGTGGAGATGGTATGGTGGGGAATGCGTTGCAGATAGAGCATGGTGGAAATGGTAGGGTGGGGAATGTGTTGCAGACAGAGCATGGTGGAGATGGTACAGTGGGGAATGTGTGGCAGATAGAGCAAGGTGGAGATGGTACGGTGGGGAATGTGCTGCAGATAGAGCATGGTGGGGATGGTATGGTGGAGAATGTGTTGCTGATAGAGCATGGTGGAGATGGTACGGTGGAGAATATGTTGCAGAAAGAGCATGGTGGAGATGGTACGGTGGAGAATGTTGTGCAGATAGAGCATGGTGGAGATGGTACGGTGGAGAATGTGTTGCAGATAGGGCATGGTGGAGATGGTACGGTGGAGAATGTGTTGCAGATAGAGCATGGTGGAGTTGGTACGGTGGAGAATGTGTTGCTGATAGAGTATGGTGGAGATGGTTCAGAGCAGAATGTGTTGCAGATAGATTATGGTGGAGATGGTACGGTGGGGAATGTGTTGCAGATAGAGCATGGTGGAGGTGGTACAGTGGAGAATGTGTTGCAGATAGAGAAAGGTGGAGATGGTAAGGTGGGGAATGTGCTGCAGATAGAGCATGGTGGAGATGGTACGGTGGAGAATATTGTGCAGATAGAGCATGGTTGAAATGGTACGATGGAGAATGTGTTGCAGATAGAGCATGGTGGAGATGGTGCAGTGGATAATGTGTTGCAGATAGAGCATGGTGGAGATGGTACGGTGGAGAATGTGTTGCTGATAGAGCATGGTGGAGATGGTACGGTGGAGAAAGTGTTGCAGATAGATTATGGTGGAGATGGTACGGTGGAGAATGTTGTGCAGATATACCTTGGTGGAGATGGTACGGTGGGGAATGTGTTGCAGATAGAGCTTGGTGGAGATGGTACGGTGGAGAATGTTGTGCAGATAGAGCATGGTGGAAATGGTAGGGTGGGGAATGTGTAGCAGATAGAGCATGGTGGAGATGGTACGGTGGAGAATGTGTTGCAGATAGAGAATGGTGGATATGGTACGGTGGAGAATGTGTTGCAGATAGAGCATGGTGGAGATGGTATGGTGGAAAATGTGTTGCAGATAGAACATGATGGAGATGGTACGGTGAGAAAATGTGTTGCAGATATAGTATGGTGGAGATGGTACGGTGAGAAAATGTGTTGCAGATATAGTATGGTGGAGATGGTACGGTGGGGAAGGTGTTGCAGATAGAGCATGGTGTAGGTGGTACTGTGGAGAATGTTGTGCAGATAGAGCTTGGTGGAGATGGTACGGTGGAGAATGTTGTGCAGATATAGCTTGGTGGAGATGGTACGGTGGGGAATGTGTTGCAGATATAGCATGGTGGAGATGGTACGGTGGAGAATGTTGTGCAGAAAGAGCACTGTGGAAATGGTAGGGTGGGGAATGTGTTGCAGATAGAGCTAGGTGGAGATTGTACGGTGGGGAATGTGTTGCAGATAGAGCATGGTGGAGATGGTACGGTGGAGAATGTGTTGCAGATAGAGAATGGTGGAGATGGTACGGTGGAGAATGTGTTGCAGATAGAGCATGGTGGAGATGGTATGGTGGAAAATGTGTGGCAGATAGAGTATGGTGGAGATGGTACGGTGGGGAATGTGTTGCAGATAGAGCATGATGGAGATGGTACGGTGGAGAAAGTGTTGCAGATAGATTATGGTGGAGATGGTACGGTGGAGAATGTTGTGCAGATATAGCTTGGTGGAGATGGTACGGTGGGGAATGTGTTGCAGATAGAGCTTGGTGGAGATGGTACGGTGGAGAATGTTGTGCAGATAGAGCATGGTGGAAATGGTAGGGTGGGGAATGTGTAGCAGATAGAGCATGGTGGAGATGGTACGGTGGGGAATGTGTTGCAGATAGAGCATGGTGGAGATGGTACGGTGGAGAATGTGTTGCAGATAGAGAATGGTGGATATGGTACGGTGGAGAATGTGTTGCAGATAGAGCATGGTGGAGATGGTATGGTGGAAAATGTGTTGCAGATAGAACATGATGGAGATGTTACGGTGAGAAAATGTGTTGCAGATATAGTATGGTGGAGATGGTACGGTGAGAAAATGTGTTGCAGATAGAGTATGGTGGAGATGGTACGGTGGGGAAGGTGTTGCAGATAGAGCATGGTGTAGGTGGTACTGTGGAGAATGTTGTGCAGATAGAGCTTGGTGGAGATGGTACGGTGGATAATGTTGTGCAGATATAGCTTGGTGGAGATGGTACGGTGGGGAATTTGTTGCAGATATAGCATGGTGGAGATGGTACGGTGGAGAATGTTGTGCAGAAAGAGCATGGTGGAAATGGTAGGGTGGGGAATGTGTTGCAGATAGAGCTAGGTGGAGATTGTACGGTGGGGAATGTGTTGCAGATAGAGCATGGTGGAGATGGTACGGTGGAGAATGTGTTGCAGATAGAGAATGGTGGAGATGGTACGGTGGAGAATGTGTTGCAGATAGACCATGGTGGAGATGGTATGGTGGAAAATGTGTGGCAGATAGAGTATGGTGGAGATGGTACGGTGGGGAATGTGTTGCAGATAGACCATGATGGAGATGGTACGGTGGAGAATGTTGTGCAGATAGAGCATGGTGGAAATGGTAGGGTGGGGAATGTGTTGCAGATAGAGCATGGTGGAGATGGTACGGTGGAGAATGTTGTGCAGATAGAGCATGGTGGAAATGGTAGGGTGGGGAATGTGTTGCAGATAGCGTATGGTGGAGATGGTACGGTGGGGAATGTGTTGCAGATAGAGCATGGTGGAGATGGTACGTTAGAGAAAGTGTTGCAGATAGAGAATGGTGGAGATGGTACGGTGGAGAATGTTTCGCAGATAGAGAATGGATGAGATGGTATGGTGGAAAATGTGTTGCAGATAGAACATGTTGGAGATGGTACAGTGAGAAAATGTGTTGCAGATAGAGTATGGTGGAGATGGTACGGTGAGAAAATGTGTTGCAGATAGAATATGGTGGAGATGGTACGGTGGGGAAGGTATTGCAGATAGAGCATGGTGGAGGTGGTACGGTGGAGAATATGTTGCAGACAGAGCATGATGGAGATGGTACGGTGGAGAATGTGTTGCAGATAGAGCATGGTGGAGATGGTACGGTGGGGAATGTGTTGCAGATAGAACATGGTGGAGATGGTTCGAAGGGGAATGTGTTGCAAATAGAGCATGGTGGAGATGGTAGGGTGGGGAATGTATTGCAGACAGAGCATGGTGGAGATGGTACATTGGGGAATATGTTGCAGATAGAGCATGGTGGAGATGGTGCGGTGGGGAATATGTTATAGACAGATTATGGTGGAGATGGTACGGTGGAGAATGTGTTGCTGATAGAGCATGGTGGAGATGGTACGGTCGAGAATGTGTTGCAGATAGATTATGGTGGAGATGGTACGGTGGGGAATGAATGCAGATAGATCATGGTGGAGATGGTACGGTGAGAAAATGTGTTGCAGATATAGTATGGTGGAGATGGTACTGTGAGAAATAGTGTTGCAGATAGAGCATGGTGGAGGTGGTACGGTGGAGAATGTGTTGCAGATAGAGCAAGGTGGAGAAGGTACAGTGGGGAATGTGTTGCAGATAGAGCATGGTGGAGATGTTTCGGTGGGTAATGTGTTGCAAATAGAGCATGGTGGAGATGGTAGAGTGGGGAATGTATTGCAGACAGATTATGGTGGAGATGGTACGGTGGGGAATATGTTGCAGATAGACCATGGTGTAGTTGGTACGGTGGAGAATGTGTTGCTGATAGAGCATGGTGGAGATGGTACGGCAGAGAATGTGTTGCAGATACATTATGGTGGAGATGGTACGGTGGGGAATGTAATGCAGATAGAGCATGGTGGAGATGGTACGGTGAGAAAATGTGTTGCAGATAGAGTATGGTGGAGATGGTACGGTGAGAAATAGTGTTGCAGATAGAGCATGGTGGAGATGGTACGGTGGAAAATGTGTTGCAGATAGAACATGGTGGAGATGGTACGATGGAGAATGTGTTGCAGATAGAGCATGGTGGAGATGGTACAGTGGAAAATGTGTTGCAGATAGAGCATGGTGGAGATGGTACGGTGGAGAATGTGTTGCTGATAGAGAATGGTGGAGATGGTACGGTGGAGAATGTGTTGCAGATAGATTATATGGTGGAGATGGTATGTTGGGGAATTCGTTGCAGATAGAGCATGGTGGAGATGGTACGGTGGAGAATGTTGTGCAGATAGAGCTTGGTGGAGATTGTACGGTTGGAAATGTGTTACAGATAGAGCATGGTGGAGATGGTACGGTTGGGAATATGTTGCAGATAGAGCATGGTGGAGATGGTTCGGTGGAGAATGTGTTGCAAATAGAGCATGGTGGAGATGGTGGGGTGGGGAATGTGTTAAAGATAGAGCATGGTGGAGGAAGTACAGTGGGGAATGTGTGGCAGATAGAGCAAGGTGGAGATGGTACGGTGGGGATTGTGCTGCAGATAGAGCATGGTGGGGATGGTATGGTGGAGAATGTGTTGCAGATAGAGCATGGTGGAGATGGTACGGTGGAGAATGTGTTGCAGAAAGAGCATGGTGGAGATGGTACGGTGGAGAATGTTGTGCATATAGAGCATGGTGGAGATGGTACGGTGGAGAATGTGTTGCAGATATGGCATGGTGGAAATGGTACGGTGGAGAATGTGTTGCAGATAGAGCATGTTGGAGTTGGTACGGTGGAGAATGTGTTGCTGATAGAGCATGGTGGAGATGGTTCAGAGCAGAATGTGTTGCAGATAGATTATGATGGAGATGGTACGGTGGGGAATGTGTTGCAGATAGAGCATGGTGGAAGTGTTACAGTGGAGAATGTGTTGCAGATAGAGAAAGGTGGAGATGGTACGGTGGGGAATGTGCTGCAGATAGAGCATGGTGGAGATGGTAAGGTGGAGAATGTTGTGCAGATAGATCATGGTTGAAATGGTACGATGGAGAATGTGTTGCAGATAGAGCATGGTGGAGATGGTGCAGTGGATAATGTGTTGCAGATAGAGCATGGTGGAGATGGTACGGTGGAGAATGTGTTGCTGATAGAGCATGGTGGAGATGGTATGGTGGAGAATGTGTTGCAGATAGATTATGGTGGAGATGGTATGGGTGGGGAATGTGTTGCAGATAGAGCATGGTGGAGATGGTACAGTGGAGAATGTTGTGCAGATATAGCTTGGTGGAGATGGTACGGTGGGGAATGTGTTGCAGATAGAGCTTGGTGGAGATGGTACGGTGCAGAATGTTGTGCAGATAGAGCATGGTGGAAATGGTAGGGTGGGGAATGTGTTGCAGATAGAGCATGGTGGAGATGGTACGGTGGGGAATGTGTTGCAGATAGAGCATGGTGGAGATGGTACGGTGGAGAATGTGTTGCAGATAGAGAATGGTGGATATGGTACGGTGGAGAATATGTTGCAGATAGAGCATGGTGGAGATGGTATGGTGGAAAATGTGTTGCAGATAGAACATGATGGAGATGGTACGGTGAGAATATGTGTTTCAGATAGAGTATGGTGGAGATGGTACGGTGGGGAATGTGTTGCAGATAGAGCATGGTGGAGATGGTGCGGTGGGGAATATGTTATAGACAGAGCATGGTGGAGTTGGTACGGTGGAGAATGTGTTGCAGATAGAACATGGTGGAGATGGTACGGTGGGGAATGTTTTGCAGATATAGAATGGTGGAGATGGAACGGTGGTGAATGTTTTCCAGATAGAGCATGGTGGAGATGGTACGTTGGGGAATGTTTTGCAGATGGACATGGTGGAGATGGTACGGTGGAAAATGTGTTGCTGATAGAGAATGGTGGCGATGGTACTGTGGAAAATATGTTGCAGATACAGCATGGTGGAGATGGTACGGTTGGGAATGTGTTGCAGATAGAGCGTGGTGGAGATGGTACGGTGGGGAATGTGTTGCAGATAGAGCATGATGGAGATGGTACGGTGGAGAATGTTGTGCAGATAGAGCATGGTGGAAATGGTAGGGTGGGGAATGTGTTGCAGATAGAGCATGGTGGAGATGGTACGGTGGAGAATGTTGTGCAGATAGAGCATGGTGGAAATGGTAGGGTGGGGAATGTGTTGCAGATAGCGCATGGTGGAGATGGTACGGTGGGGAATGTGTTGCAGATAGAGCATGGTGGAGATGGTACGTTAGAGAAAGTGTTGCAGATAGAGAATGGTGGAGATGGTACGGTGGAGAATGTTTCGCAGATAGAGAATGGATGAGATGGTATGGTGGAAAATGTGTTGCAGATAGAACATGTTGGAGATGGTACAGTGAGAAAATGTGTTGCAGATAGAGTATGGTGGAGATGGTACGGTGAGAAAATGTGTTGCAGATAGAATATGGTGGAGATGGTACGGTGGGGAAGGTATTGCAGATAGAGCATGGTGGAGGTGGTACGGTGGAGAATATGTTGCAGACAGAGCATGATGGAGATGGTACGGTGGAGAATGTGTTGCAGATAGAGCATGGTGGAGATGGTACGGTGGGGAATGTGTTGCAGATAGAACATGGTGGAGATGGTTCGAAGGGGAATGTGTTGCAAATAGAGCATGGTGGAGATGGTAGGGTGGGGAATGTATTGCAGACAGAGCATGGTGGAGATGGTACATTGGGGAATATGTTGCAGATAGAGCATGGTGGAGATGGTGCGGTGGGGAATATGTTATAGACAGATTATGGTGGAGATGGTACGGTGGAGAATGTGTTGCTGATAGAGCATGGTGGAGATGGTACGGTCGAGAATGTGTTGCAGATAGATTATGGTGGAGATGGTACGGTGGGGAATGAATGCAGATAGATCATGGTGGAGATGGTACGGTGAGAAAATGTGTTGCAGATATAGTATGGTGGAGATGGTACTGTGAGAAATAGTGTTGCAGATAGAGCATGGTGGAGGTGGTACGGTGGAGAATGTGTTGCAGATAGAGCAAGGTGGAGAAGGTACAGTGGGGAATGTGTTGCAGATAGAGCATGGTGGAGATGTTTCGGTGGGTAATGTGTTGCAAATAGAGCATGGTGGAGATGGTAGAGTGGGGAATGTATTGCAGACAGATTATGGTGGAGATGGTACGGTGGGGAATATGTTGCAGATAGACCATGGTGTAGTTGGTACGGTGGAGAATGTGTTGCTGATAGAGCATGGTGGAGATGGTACGGCAGAGAATGTGTTGCAGATACATTATGGTGGAGATGGTACGGTGGGGAATGTAATGCAGATAGAGCATGGTGGAGATGGTACGGTGAGAAAATGTGTTGCAGATAGAGTATGGTGGAGATGGTACGGTGAGAAATAGTGTTGCAGATAGAGCATGGTGGAGATGGTACGGTGGAAAATGTGTTGCAGATAGAACATGGTGGAGATGGTACGATGGAGAATGTGTTGCAGATAGAGCATGGTGGAGATGGTACAGTGGAAAATGTGTTGCAGATAGAGCATGGTGGAGATGGTACGGTGGAGAATGTGTTGCTGATAGAGAATGGTGGAGATGGTACGGTGGAGAATGTGTTGCAGATAGATTATATGGTGGAGATGGTATGTTGGGGAATTCGTTGCAGATAGAGCATGGTGGAGATGGTACGGTGGAGAATGTTGTGCAGATAGAGCTTGGTGGAGATTGTACGGTTGGAAATGTGTTACAGATAGAGCATGGTGGAGATGGTACGGTTGGGAATATGTTGCAGATAGAGCATGGTGGAGATGGTTCGGTGGAGAATGTGTTGCAAATAGAGCATGGTGGAGATGGTGGGGTGGGGAATGTGTTAAAGATAGAGCATGGTGGAGGAAGTACAGTGGGGAATGTGTGGCAGATAGAGCAAGGTGGAGATGGTACGGTGGGGATTGTGCTGCAGATAGAGCATGGTGGGGATGGTATGGTGGAGAATGTGTTGCAGATAGAGCATGGTGGAGATGGTACGGTGGAGAATGTGTTGCAGAAAGAGCATGGTGGAGATGGTACGGTGGAGAATGTTGTGCATATAGAGCATGGTGGAGATGGTACGGTGGAGAATGTGTTGCAGATAGGGCATGGTGGAAATGGTACGGTGGAGAATGTGTTGCAGATAGAGCATGTTGGAGTTGGTACGGTGGAGAATGTGTTGCTGATAGAGCATGGTGGAGATGGTTCAGAGCAGAATGTGTTGCAGATAGATTATGATGGAGATGGTACGGTGGGGAATGTGTTGCAGATAGAGCATGGTGGAAGTGTTACAGTGGAGAATGTGTTGCAGATAGAGAAAGGTGGAGATGGTACGGTGGGGAATGTGCTGCAGATAGAGCATGGTGGAGATGGTAAGGTGGAGAATGTTGTGCAGATAGATCATGGTTGAAATGGTACGATGGAGAATGTGTTGCAGATAGAGCATGGTGGAGATGGTGCAGTGGATAATGTGTTGCAGATAGAGCATGGTGGAGATGGTACGGTGGAGAATGTGTTGCTGATAGAGCATGGTGGAGATGGTATGGTGGAGAATGTGTTGCAGATAGATTATGGTGGAGATGGTATGGGTGGGGAATGTGTTGCAGATAGAGCATGGTGGAGATGGTACAGTGGAGAATGTTGTGCAGATATAGCTTGGTGGAGATGGTACGGTGGGGAATGTGTTGCAGATAGAGCTTGGTGGAGATGGTACGGTGCAGAATGTTGTGCAGATAGAGCATGGTGGAAATGGTAGGGTGGGGAATGTGTTGCAGATAGAGCATGGTGGAGATGGTACGGTGGGGAATGTGTTGCAGATAGAGCATGGTGGAGATGGTACGGTGGAGAATGTGTTGCAGATAGAGAATGGTGGATATGGTACGGTGGAGAATATGTTGCAGATAGAGCATGGTGGAGATGGTATGGTGGAAAATGTGTTGCAGATAGAACATGATGGAGATGGTACGGTGAGAATATGTGTTTCAGATAGAGTATGGTGGAGATGGTACGGTGGGGAATGTGTTGCAGATAGAGCATGGTGGAGATGGTGCGGTGGGGAATATGTTATAGACAGAGCATGGTGGAGTTGGTACGGTGGAGAATGTGTTGCAGATAGAACATGGTGGAGATGGTACGGTGGGGAATGTTTTGCAGATATAGAATGGTGGAGATGGAACGGTGGTGAATGTTTTCCAGATAGAGCATGGTGGAGATGGTACGTTGGGGAATGTTTTGCAGATGGACATGGTGGAGATGGTACGGTGGAAAATGTGTTGCTGATAGAGAATGGTGGCGATGGTACTGTGGAAAATATGTTGCAGATACAGCATGGTGGAGATGGTACGGTTGGGAATGTGTTGCAGATAGAGCGTGGTGGAGATGGTACGGTGGGGAATGTGTTGCAGATAGAGCATGATGGAGATGGTACGGTGGAGAATGTTGTGCAGATAGAGCATGGTGGAAATGGTAGGGTGGGGAATGTGTTGCAGATAGAGCATGGTGGAGATGGTACGGTGGAGAATGTTGTGCAGATAGAGCATGGTGGAAATGGTAGGGTGGGGAATGTGTTGCAGATAGCGCATGGTGGAGATGGTACGGTGGGGAATGTGTTGCAGATAGAGCATGGTGGAGATGGTACGTTAGAGAAAGTGTTGCAGATAGAGAATGGTGGAGATGGTACGGTGGAGAATGTTTCGCAGATAGAGAATGGATGAGATGGTATGGTGGAAAATGTGTTGCAGATAGAACATGTTGGAGATGGTACAGTGAGAAAATGTGTTGCAGATAGAGTATGGTGGAGATGGTACGGTGAGAAAATGTGTTGCAGATAGAATATGGTGGAGATGGTACGGTGGGGAAGGTATTGCAGATAGAGAATGGTGGAGGTGGTACGGTGGAGAATATGTTGCAGACAGAGCATGATGGAGATGGTACGGTGGAGAATGTGTTGCAGATAGAGCATGGTGGAGATGGTACGGTGGGGAATGTGTTGCAGATAGAACATGGTGGAGATGGTTCGAAGGGGAATGTGTTGCAAATAGAGCATGGTGGAGATGGTAGGGTGGGGAATGTATTGCAGACAGAGCATGGTGGAGATGGTACATTGGGGAATATGTTGCAGATAGAGCATGGTGGAGATGGTGCGGTGGGGAATATGTTATAGACAGATTATGGTGGAGATGGTACGGTGGAGAATGTGTTGCTGATAGAGCATGGTGGAGATGGTACGGTCGAGAATGTGTTGCAGATAGATTATGGTGGAGATGGTACGGTGGGGAATGAATGCAGATAGATCATGGTGGAGATGGTACGGTGAGAAAATGTGTTGCAGATATAGTATGGTGGAGATGGTACTGTGAGAAATAGTGTTGCAGATAGAGCATGGTGGAGGTGGTACGGTGGAGAATGTGTTGCAGATAGAGCAAGGTGGAGAAGGTACAGTGGGGAATGTGTTGCAGATAGAGCATGGTGGAGATGTTTCGGTGGGTAATGTGTTGCAAATAGAGCATGGTGGAGATGGTAGAGTGGGGAATGTATTGCAGACAGATTATGGTGGAGATGGTACGGTGGGGAATATGTTGCAGATAGACCATGGTGTAGTTGGTACGGTGGAGAATGTGTTGCTGATAGAGCATGGTGGAGATGGTACGGCAGAGAATGTGTTGCAGATACATTATGGTGGAGATGGTACGGTGGGGAATGTAATGCAGATAGAGCATGGTGGAGATGGTACGGTGAGAAAATGTGTTGCAGATAGAGTATGGTGGAGATGGTACGGTGAGAAATAGTGTTGCAGATAGAGCATGGTGGAGATGGTACGGTGGAAAATGTGTTGCAGATAGAACATGGTGGAGATGGTACGATGGAGAATGTGTTGCAGATAGAGCATGGTGGAGATGGTACAGTGGAAAATGTGTTGCAGATAGAGCATGGTGGAGATGGTACGGTGGAGAATGTGTTGCTGATAGAGAATGGTGGAGATGGTACGGTGGAGAATGTGTTGCAGATAGATTATATGGTGGAGATGGTATGTTGGGGAATTCGTTGCAGATAGAGCATGGTGGAGATGGTACGGTGGAGAATGTTGTGCAGATAGAGCTTGGTGGAGATTGTACGGTTGGAAATGTGTTACAGATAGAGCATGGTGGAGATGGTACGGTTGGGAATATGTTGCAGATAGAGCATGGTGGAGATGGTTCGGTGGAGAATGTGTTGCAAATAGAGCATGGTGGAGATGGTGGGGTGGGGAATGTGTTAAAGATAGAGCATGGTGGAGGAAGTACAGTGGGGAATGTGTGGCAGATAGAGCAAGGTGGAGATGGTACGGTGGGGATTGTGCTGCAGATAGAGCATGGTGGGGATGGTATGGTGGAGAATGTGTTGCAGATAGAGCATGGTGGAGATGGTACGGTGGAGAATGTGTTGCAGAAAGAGCATGGTGGAGATGGTACGGTGGAGAATGTTGTGCATATAGAGCATGGTGGAGATGGTACGGTGGAGAATGTGTTGCAGATAGGGCATGGTGGAAATGGTACGGTGGAGAATGTGTTGCAGATAGAGCATGTTGGAGTTGGTACGGTGGAGAATGTGTTGCTGATAGAGCATGGTGGAGATGGTTCAGAGCAGAATGTGTTGCAGATAGATTATGATGGAGATGGTACGGTGGGGAATGTGTTGCAGATAGAGCATGGTGGAAGTGTTACAGTGGAGAATGTGTTGCAGATAGAGAAAGGTGGAGATGGTACGGTGGGGAATGTGCTGCAGATAGAGCATGGTGGAGATGGTAAGGTGGAGAATGTTGTGCAGATAGATCATGGTTGAAATGGTACGATGGAGAATGTGTTGCAGATAGAGCATGGTGGAGATGGTGCAGTGGATAATGTGTTGCAGATAGAGCATGGTGGAGATGGTACGGTGGAGAATGTGTTGCTGATAGAGCATGGTGGAGATGGTATGGTGGAGAATGTGTTGCAGATAGATTATGGTGGAGATGGTATGGGTGGGGAATGTGTTGCAGATAGAGCATGGTGGAGATGGTACAGTGGAGAATGTTGTGCAGATATAGCTTGGTGGAGATGGTACGGTGGGGAATGTGTTGCAGATAGAGCTTGGTGGAGATGGTACGGTGCAGAATGTTGTGCAGATAGAGCATGGTGGAAATGGTAGGGTGGGGAATGTGTTGCAGATAGAGCATGGTGGAGATGGTACGGTGGGGAATGTGTTGCAGATAGAGCATGGTGGAGATGGTACGGTGGAGAATGTGTTGCAGATAGAGAATGGTGGATATGGTACGGTGGAGAATATGTTGCAGATAGAGCATGGTGGAGATGGTATGGTGGAAAATGTGTTGCAGATAGAACATGATGGAGATGGTACGGTGAGAATATGTGTTTCAGATAGAGTATGGTGGAGATGGTACGGTGGGGAATGTGTTGCAGATAGAGCATGGTGGAGATGGTGCGGTGGGGAATATGTTATAGACAGAGCATGGTGGAGTTGGTACGGTGGAGAATGTGTTGCAGATAGAACATGGTGGAGATGGTACGGTGGGGAATGTTTTGCAGATATAGAATGGTGGAGATGGAACGGTGGTGAATGTTTTCCAGATAGAGCATGGTGGAGATGGTACGTTGGGGAATGTTTTGCAGATGGACATGGTGGAGATGGTACGGTGGAAAATGTGTTGCTGATAGAGAATGGTGGCGATGGTACTGTGGAAAATATGTTGCAGATACAGCATGGTGGAGATGGTACGGTTGGGAATGTGTTGCAGATAGAGCGTGGTGGAGATGGTACGGTGGGGAATGTGTTGCAGATAGAGCATGATGGAGATGGTACGGTGGAGAATGTTGTGCAGATAGAGCATGGTGGAAATGGTAGGGTGGGGAATGTGTTGCAGATAGAGCATGGTGGAGATGGTACGGTGGAGAATGTTGTGCAGATAGAGCATGGTGGAAATGGTAGGGTGGGGAATGTGTTGCAGATAGCGCATGGTGGAGATGGTACGGTGGGGAATGTGTTGCAGATAGAGCATGGTGGAGATGGTACGTTAGAGAAAGTGTTGCAGATAGAGAATGGTGGAGATGGTACGGTGGAGAATGTTTCGCAGATAGAGAATGGATGAGATGGTATGGTGGAAAATGTGTTGCAGATAGAACATGTTGGAGATGGTACAGTGAGAAAATGTGTTGCAGATAGAGTATGGTGGAGATGGTACGGTGAGAAAATGTGTTGCAGATAGAATATGGTGGAGATGGTACGGTGGGGAAGGTATTGCAGATAGAGCATGGTGGAGGTGGTACGGTGGAGAATATGTTGCAGACAGAGCATGATGGAGATGGTACGGTGGAGAATGTGTTGCAGATAGAGCATGGTGGAGATGGTACGGTGGGGAATGTGTTGCAGATAGAACATGGTGGAGATGGTTCGAAGGGGAATGTGTTGCAAATAGAGCATGGTGGAGATGGTAGGGTGGGGAATGTATTGCAGACAGAGCATGGTGGAGATGGTACATTGGGGAATATGTTGCAGATAGAGCATGGTGGAGATGGTGCGGTGGGGAATATGTTATAGACAGATTATGGTGGAGATGGTACGGTGGAGAATGTGTTGCTGATAGAGCATGGTGGAGATGGTACGGTCGAGAATGTGTTGCAGATAGATTATGGTGGAGATGGTACGGTGGGGAATGAATGCAGATAGATCATGGTGGAGATGGTACGGTGAGAAAATGTGTTGCAGATATAGTATGGTGGAGATGGTACTGTGAGAAATAGTGTTGCAGATAGAGCATGGTGGAGGTGGTACGGTGGAGAATGTGTTGCAGATAGAGCAAGGTGGAGAAGGTACAGTGGGGAATGTGTTGCAGATAGAGCATGGTGGAGATGTTTCGGTGGGTAATGTGTTGCAAATAGAGCATGGTGGAGATGGTAGAGTGGGGAATGTATTGCAGACAGATTATGGTGGAGATGGTACGGTGGGGAATATGTTGCAGATAGACCATGGTGTAGTTGGTACGGTGGAGAATGTGTTGCTGATAGAGCATGGTGGAGATGGTACGGCAGAGAATGTGTTGCAGATACATTATGGTGGAGATGGTACGGTGGGGAATGTAATGCAGATAGAGCATGGTGGAGATGGTACGGTGAGAAAATGTGTTGCAGATAGAGTATGGTGGAGATGGTACGGTGAGAAATAGTGTTGCAGATAGAGCATGGTGGAGATGGTACGGTGGAAAATGTGTTGCAGATAGAACATGGTGGAGATGGTACGATGGAGAATGTGTTGCAGATAGAGCATGGTGGAGATGGTACAGTGGAAAATGTGTTGCAGATAGAGCATGGTGGAGATGGTACGGTGGAGAATGTGTTGCTGATAGAGAATGGTGGAGATGGTACGGTGGAGAATGTGTTGCAGATAGATTATGGTGGAGATGGTATGTTGGGGAATTCGTTGCAGATAGAGCATGGTGGAGATGGTACGGTGGAGAATGTTGTGCAGATAGAGCTTGGTGGAGATTGTACGGTTGGAAATGTGTTACAGATAGAGCATGGTGGAGATGGTACGGTTGGGAATATGTTGCAGATAGAGCATGGTGGAGATGGTTCGGTGGAGAATGTGTTGCAAATAGAGCATGGTGGAGATGGTGGGGTGGGGAATGTGTTAAAGATAGAGCATGGTGGAGGAAGTACAGTGGGGAATGTGTGGCAGATAGAGCAAGGTGGAGATTGTACGGTGGGGATTGTGCTGCAGATAGAGCATGGTGGGGATGGTATGGTGGAGAATGTGTTGCAGATAGAGCATGGTGGAGATGGTACGGTGGAGAATGTGTTGCAGAAAGAGCATGGTGGAGATGGTACGGTGGAGAATGTTGTGCATATAGAGCATGGTGGAGATGGTACGGTGGAGAATGTGTTGCAGATAGGGCATGGTGGAAATGGTACGGTGGAGAATGTGTTGCAGATAGAGCATGTTGGAGTTGGTACGGTGGAGAATGTGTTGCTGATAGAGCATGGTGGAGATGGTTCAGAGCAGAATGTGTTGCAGATAGATTATGATGGAGATGGTACGGTGGGGAATGTGTTGCAGATAGAGCATGGTGGAAGTGTTACAGTGGAGAATGTGTTGCAGATAGAGAAAGGTGGAGATGGTACAGTGGGGAATGTGCTGCAGATAGAGCATGGTGGAGATGGTAAGGTGGAGAATGTTGTGCAGATAGATCATGGTTGAAATGGTACGATGGAGAATGTGTTGCAGATAGAGCATGGTGGAGATGGTGCAGTGGATAATGTGTTGCAGATAGAGCATGGTGGAGATGGTACGGTGGAGAATGTGTTGCTGATAGAGCATGGTGGAGATGGTATGGTGGAGAATGTGTTGCAGATAGATTATGGTGGAGATGGTATGGGTGGGGAATGTGTTGCAGATAGAGCATGGTGGAGATGGTACGGTGGAGAATGTTGTGCAGATATAGCTTGGTGGAGATGGTACGGTGGGGAATGTGTTGCAGATAGAGCTTGGTGGAGATGGTACGGTGCAGAATGTTGTGCAGATAGAGCATGGTGGAAATGGTAGGGTGGGGAATGTTTTGCAGATAGAGCATGGTGGAGATGGTACGGTGGGGAATGTGTTGCAGATAGAGCATGGTGGAGATGGTACGGTGGAGAATGTGTTGCAGATAGAGAATGGTGGAGATGGAACGGTGGTGAATGTTTTCCAGATAGAGCATGGTGGAGATGGTACGTTGGGGAATGTTTTGCAGATGGACATGGTGGAGATGGTACGGTGGAAAATGTGTTGCTGATAGAGAATGGTGGCGATGGTACTGTGGAAAATATGTTGCAGATACAGCATGGTGGAGATGGTACGGTTGGGAATGTGTTGCAGATAGAGCGTGGTGGAGATGGTTTGGTGGGGAATGTGTTGCAAATAGAGCATGGTGGAGATGGTTGGGTGGGGAATGTATTGCAGATAGAGCATGGTGGAGATGGTACGGTGGAGAATGTGTTGCTGATAGAGCATGGTGGAGATGGTTCGTTGGAGAATGTGTTGCAGATAGATTATGGTGGAGATGGTATGGTGGGGAATGCGTTGCAGATACAGCATGGTGGAGATGGTACAGTGGAGAATGTTGTGCAGATAGAGCTTGGTGGAGATTGTATGGTTGGGAATGTGTTACAGATAGAGCATGGTGGAGATGGTACGGTGGAGAATGTTGTGCAGATAGAGCATGGTGGAAATGGTAGGGTGGGGAATGTGTTGCAGACAGAGCATGGTGGAGATGGTACAGTGGGGAATGTGTGGCAGATAGAGCAAGGTGGAGATGGTACGGTGGGGAATGTGCTGCAGATAGAGAATGGTGGGGATGGTATGGTGGAGAATGTGTTGCAGATAGAACATGGTGGAGATGGTACGGTGGAGAATGTTGTGCAGATAGAGCATGGTGGAGATGGTACGGTGGAGAATGTGTTGCAGATAGGGCATGGTGGAGATGGTACGGTGGAGAATGTGTTGCAGATAGAGCATGGTGGAGTTGGTACGGTGGAGAATGTGTTGCTGATAGAGTATGGTGGAGATGGTACGGTGGAGAATGTGTTGCAGATATATTATGGTGGAGATGGTACGGATGGGGAATGTGTTGAAGATAGAGCATGGTGGAGATGGTACGGTGGGGAATGTGTTGCAGATAGAGATTGGTGGAGATGGTAGGGTGGAGAATGTTGTGCAGATAGAGCTTGGTGGAAATGGTAGGGTGGGGAATGTGTTGCAGATAGAGCATGGTGGAGATGGTACGGTGGGGAATGTGTTGCAGATAGAGCATGGTGGAGATGGTACGGTGGAGAATGTGTTGCAGATAGAGAATGGTGGATATGGTACGGTGGAGAATGTGTTGCAGATAGAGGATGGTGGAGATGGTATGGTGGAAAATGTGTTGGAGATAGAACATGATGGAGATGGTACGGTGAGAAAATGTGTTGCAGATAGAGTATGGTGGAGATGGTACGGTGAGAAAATGTGTTGCAGATAGAGTATGGTGGAGATGGTACGGTGGGGAAGGTGTTGCAGATAGAGCATGGTGGAGGTGGTACGGTGGAGAATGTTGTGCAGATAGAGCTTGGTGGAGGTGGTACGGTGGAGAATGTTGTGCAGATATAGCATGGTGGAGATGGTACGGTGGAGAATGTGTTGCAGATAGAGCATGGTGGAAATGGTAGGGTGGGGAATGTGTTGCGGATAGAGCATGGTGGAGATGGTACGGTGGAGAATGTTTTGCAGATAGAGCATGGTGGAAATGGTAGGGTGGGGAATGTGTTGCAGATAGAGCATGGTGGAGATGGTACGGTGGAGAATGTGTTGCAGATAGGGCATGGTGGAGATGGTACGGTGGAGAATGTGTTGCAGATAGAGCATGGTGGAGTTGGTACGGTGGAGAATGTGTTGCTGATAGAGTATGGTGGAGATGGTTCAGAGCAGAATGTGTTGCAGATAGATTATGGTGGAGATGGTACGGTGGGGAATGTGTTGCAGATAGAGCATGGTGGAGGTGGTACAGTGGAGAATGTGTTGCAGATAGAGAAAGGTGGAGATGGTACGGTGGCGAATGTGCTGCAGATACAGCATGGTGGAGATGGTACAGTGGAGAATGTTGTGCAGATAGAGCTTGGTGGAGATTGTATGGTTGGGAATGTGTTACAGATAGAGCATGGTGGAGATGGTACGGTGGAGAATGTTGTGCAGATAGAGCATGGTGGAAATGGTAGGGTGGGGAATGTGTTGCAGACAGAGCATGGTGGAGATGGTACAGTGGGGAATGTGTGGCAGATAGAGCAAGGTGGAGATGGTACGGTGGGGAATGTGCTGCAGATAGAGAATGGTGGGGATGGTATGGTGGAGAATGTGTTGCAGATAGAACATGGTGGAGATGGTACGGTGGAGAATGTGTTGCAGAAGGAGCATGGTGGAGATGGTACGGTGGAGAATGTTGTGCAGATAGAGCATGGTGGAGATGGTACGGTGGAGAATGTGTTGCAGATAGGGCATGGTGGAGATGGTACGGTGGAGAATGTGTTGCAGATAGAGCATGGTGGAGTTGGTACGGTGGAGAATGTGTTGGTGATAGAGTATGGTGGAGATGGTTCGGAGCAGAATGTGTTGCAGATAGATTATGGTGGAGATGGTACGGTGGGGAATGTGTTGCAGATAGAGCATGGTGGAGGTGGTACAGTGGAGAATGTGTTGCAGATAGAGAAAGGTGGAGATGGTACGGTGGGGAATGTGCTGCAGATAGAGCATGGTGGAGATGGTACGGTGGAGAATGTTGTGCAGATAGAGCATGGTTGAAATGGTACGATGGAGAATGTGTTGCAGATAGAGCATGGTGGAGATGGTGCAGTGGATAATGTGTTGCAGATAGAGCATGGTGGAGATGGTACGGTGGAGAATGTGTTGCTGATAGAGCATGGTGGAGATGGTACGGTGGAGAATGTGTTGCAGATATATTATGGTGGAGATGGTACGGGTGGGGAATGTGTTGAAGATAGAGCATGGTGGAGATGGTACGGTGGGGAATGTGTTGCAGATAGAGCTTGGTGGAGATGGTAGGGTGGAGAATGTTGTGCAGATAGAGCTTGGTGGAAATGGTAGGGTGGGGAATGTGTTGCAGATAGAGCATGGTGGAGATGGTACGGTGGGGAATGTGTTGCAGATAGAGCATGGTGGAGATGGTACGGTGGAGAATGTGTTGCAGATAGAGAATGGTGGATATGGTACGGTGGAGAATGTGTTGCAGATAGAGGATGGTGGAGATGGTATGGTGGAAAATGTGTTGGAGATAGAACATGATGGAGATGGTACGGTGAGAAAATGTGTTGCAGATAGAGTATGGTGGAGATGGTACGGTGAGAAAATGTGTTGCAGATAGAGTATGGTGGAGATGGTACGGTGGGGAAGGTGTTGCAGATAGAGCATGGTGGAGGTGGTACGGTGGAGAATGTTGTGCAGATAGAGCTTGGTGGAGGTGGTACGGTGGAGAATGTTGTGCAGATATAGCATGGTGGAGATGGTACGGTGGAGAATGTGTTGCAGATAGAGCATGGTGGAAATGGTAGGGTGGGGAATGTGTTGCGGATGGAGCATGGTGGAGATGGTACGGTGGAGAATGTTTTGCAGATAGAGCATGGTGGAAATGGTAGGGTGGGGAATGTGTTGCAGATAGAGCAGATGGAGATGGTACGGTGGAGAATGTGTTGCAGATAGGGCATGGTGGAGATGGTACGGTGGAGAATGTGTTGCAGATAGAGCATGGTGGAGTTGGTACGGTGGAGAATGTGTTGCTGATAGAGTATGGTGGAGATGGTTCAGAGCAGAATGTGTTGCAGATAGATTATGGTGGAGATGGTACGGTGGAGAATGTTGTGCAGATAGAGCATGGTTGAAATGGTACGATGGAGAATGTGTTGCAGATAGAGCATGGTGGAGATGGTGCAGTGGATAATGTGTTGCAGATAGAGCATGGTGGAGATGGTACGGTGGAGAATGTGTTGCTGATAGAGCATGGTGGAAATGGTACGGTGAGAAAATGTGTTGCAGATAGAGTATGGTGGAGATGGTACGGTGAGAAATAGTGTTGCAGATAGAGCATGGTGGAGATGGTACGGTGGAGAATGTGTTGCAGATAGAACATGGTGGAGATGGTACGATGGAGAATCTGTTGCTGATAGAGCATGGTGGAGATGGTACAGTGGAAAATGTGTTGCAGATAGAGCATGGTGGAGATGGTACGGTGGAGAATGTGTTGCTGATAGAGCATGGTGGAGATGGTTCGTTGGAGAATGTGTTGCAGATAGATTATGGTGGAGATGGTATGGTGGGGAATGCGTTGCAGATACAGCATGGTGGAGATGGTACAGTGGAGAATGTTGTGCAGATAGAGCTTGGTGGAGATTGTATGGTTGGGAATGTGTTACAGATAGAGCGTGGTGGAGATGGTACGGTGGAGAATGTTGTGCAGATAGAGCATGGTGGAAATGGTAGGGTGGGGAATGTGTTGCAGACAGAGCATGGTGGAGATGGTACAGTGGGGAATGTGTGGCAGATAGAGCAAGGTGGAGATGGTACGGTTGGGAATGTGCTGCAGATAGAGAATGGTGGGGATGGTATGGTGGAGAATGTGTTGCAGATAGAACATGGTGGAGATGGTACGGTGGAGAATGTGTTGCAGAAGGAGCATGGTGGAGATGGTACGGTGGAGAATGTTGTGCAGATAGAGCATGGTGGAAATGGTACGGTGGAGAATGTGTTGCAGATAGGGCATGGTGGAGATGGTACGGTGGAGAATGTGTTGCAGATAGAGCATGGTGGAGTTGGTACGGTGGAGAATGTGTTGCTGATAGAGTATGGTGGAGATGGTTCAGAGCAGAATGTGTTGCAGATAGATTATGGTGGAGATGGTACGGTGGGGAATGTGTTGCAGATAGAGCATGGTGGAGGTGGTACAGTGGAGAATGTGTTGCAGATAGAGAAAGGTGGAGATGGTACGGTGGGGAATGTGCTGCAGATAGAGCATGGTGGAGATGGTACGGTGGAGAATGTTGTGCAGATAGAGCATGGTTGAAATGGTACGATGGAGAATGTGTTGCAGATAGAGCATGGTGGAGATGGTGCAGTGGATAATGTGTTGCAGATAGAGCATGGTGGAGATGGTACGGTGGAGAATGTGTTGCTGATAGAGCATGGTGGAGATGGTACGGTGGAGAATGTGTTGCAGATATATTATGGTGGAGATGGTACGGGTGGGGAATGTGTTGAAGATAGAACATGGTGGAGATGGTACGGTGGGGAATGTGTTGCAGATAGAGCTTGGTGGAGATGGTAGGGTGGAGAATGTTGTGCAGATAGAGCTTGGTGGAAATGGTAGGGTGGGGAATTTGTTGCAGATAGAGCATGGTGGAGATGGTATGGTGGGGAATGTGTTGCAGATAGAGCATGGTGGAGATGGTACGGTGGAGAATGTGTTGCAGATAGAGAATGGTGGATATGGTACGGTGGAGAATGTGTTGCAGATAGAGGATGGTGGAGATGGTATGGTGGAAAATGTGTTGGAGATAGAACATGATGGAGATGGTACGGTGAGAAAATGTGTTGCAGATAGAGTATGGTGGAGATGGTACGGTGAGAAAATGTGTTGCAGATAGAGTATGGTGGAGATGGTACGGTGGGGAAGGTGTTGCAGATAGAGCATGGTGGAGGTGGTACGGTGGAGAATGTTGTGCAGATAGAGCGTGGTGGAGGTGGTACGGTGGAGAATGTTGTGCAGATATAGCATGGTGGAGATGGTACGGTGGAGAAAGTGTTGCAGATAGAGCATGGTGGAAATGGTAGGGTGGGGAATGTGTTGCGGATAGAGCATGGTGGAGATGGTACGGTGGAGAATGTTTTGCAGATAGAGCATGGTGGAAATGGTAGGGTGGGGAATGTGTTGCAGATAGAGCATGGTGGAGATGGTACGGTGGAGAATGTGTTGCAGATAGGGCATGGTGGAGATGGTACGGTGGAGAATGTGTTGCAGATAGAGCATGGTGGAGTTGGTACGGTGGAGAATGTGTTGCTGATAGAGTATGGTGGAGATCGTTCAGAGCAGAATGTGTTGCAGATAGATTATGGTGGAGATGGTACGGTGGGGAATGTGTTGCAGATAGAGCATGGTGGAGGTGGTACAGTGGAGAATGTGTTGCAGATAGAGAAAGGTGGAGATGGTACGGTGGCGAATGTGCTGCAGATAGAGCATGGTGGAGATGGTACGGTGGAGAATGTTGTGCAGATAGAGAATGGTTGAAATGGTACGATGGAGAATGTGTTGCAGATAGAGCATGGTGGAGATGGTGCAGTGGATAATGTGTTGCAGATAGAGCATGGTGGAGATGGTACGGTGGAGAATGTGTTGCTGATAGAGCATGGTGGAAATGGTACGGTGGAGAATGTGTTGCAGATAGATTATGGTGGATATGGTACGGTGGAGAATGTGTTGCAGATAGAGCATGGTGGAGATGGTATGGTGGAAAATGTGTTGGAGATAGAACCTGATGGAGATGGTACGGTGAGAAAATGTGTTGCAGATAGAGTATGGTGGAGATGGTACGGTGGAAAATGTGTTGCAGATAGAGTATGGTGGAGATGGTATGGTGGGGAATGTTGTGCAGATAGAGCATGATGGAGATAGTACGGTGGAGAATGTTGTGCAGATAGAGCATGGTGGAAATGGTAGGGTGGGGAATGTGTTGCAGATAGAGCATGGTGGAGATGGTACGGTGGAGAATGTTTTGCAGATAGAGCATGGTGGAAATGGTAGGGTGGGGAATGTGTTGCAGATAGAGCATGGTGGAGATGGTACGGTGGGGAATGTGTTGCAGATAGAGCATGGTGGAGATGGTACGGTAGAGAAAGTGTTGCAGATAGAGAATGGTGGAGATGGTACGGTGGAGAATGTGTTGCAGAAGGAGCATGGTGGAGATGGTACGGTGGAGAATGTGTTGCAGATAGAGCATGGTGGAGTTGGTACGGTGGAGAATGTGTTGCTGATAGAGTATGGTGGAGATAGTTCAGAGCAGAATGTGTTGCAGATAGATTATGGTGGAGATGGTACGGTGGGGAATGTGTTGCACATAGAGCATGGTGGAGGTGGTACAGTGGAGAATGTGTTGCAGATAGAGAAAGGTGGAGATGGTACGGTGGGGAATGTGCTGCAGATAGAGCATGGTGGAGATGGTACGGTGGAGAATGTTGTGCAGATAGAGCATGGTTGAAATGGTACGATGGAGAATGTGTTGCAGATAGAGCATGGTGGAGATGGTGCAGTGGATAATGTGTTGCAGATAGAGCATGGTGGAGATGGTACGGTGGAGAATGTGTTGCTGATAGAGCATGGTGGAGATGGTACGGTGGAGAATGTGTTGCAGATATATTATGGTGGAGATGGTACGGGTGGGGAATGTGTTGAAGATAGAGCATGGTGGAGATGGTACGGTGGGGAATGTGTTGCAGATAGAGCTTGGTGGAGATGGTAGGGTGGAGAATGTTGTGCAGATAGAGCTTGGTGGAAATGGTAGGGTGGGGAATGTGTTGCAGATAGAGCATGGTGGAGATGGTACGGTGGGGAATGTGTTGCAGATAGAGCATGGTGGAGATGGTACGGTGGAGAATGTGTTGCAGATAGAGAATGGTGGATATGGTACGGTGGAGAATGTGTTGCAGATAGAGGATGGTGGAGATGGTATGGTGGAAAATGTGTTGGAGATAGAACATGATGGAGATGGTACGGTGAGAAAATGTGTTGCAGATAGAGTATGGTGGAGATGGTACGGTGAGAAAATGTGTTGCAGATAGAGTATGGTGGAGATGGTACGGTGGGGAAGGTGTTGCAGATAGAGCATGGTGGAGGTGGTACGGTGGAGAATGTTGTGCAGATAGAGCTTGGTGGAGGTGGTACGGTGGAGAATGTTGTGCAGATATAGCATGGTGGAGATGGTACGGTGGAGAATGTGTTGCAGATAGAGCATGGTGGAAATGGTAGGGTGGGGAATGTGTTGCGGATGGAGCATGGTGGAGATGGTACGGTGGAGAATGTTTTGCAGATAGAGCATGGTGGAAATGGTAGGGTGGGGAATGTGTTGCAGATAGAGCATGGTGGAGATGGTACGGTGGAGAATGTGTTGCAGATAGGGCATGGTGGAGATGGTACGGTGGAGAATGTGTTGCAGATAGAGCATGGTGGAGTTGGTACGGTGGAGAATGTGTTGCTGATAGAGTATGGTGGATATGGTTCAGAGCAGAATGTGTTGCAGATAGATTATGGTGGAGATGGTACGGTGGGGAATGTGTTGCAGATAGAGCATGGTGGAGGTGGTACAGTGGAGAATGTGTTGCAGATAGAGAAAGGTGGAGATGGTACGGTGGCGAATGTGCTGCAGATAGAGCATGGTGGAGATGGTACGGTGGAGAATGTTGTGCAGATAGAGCATGGTTGAAATGGTACGATGGAGAATGTGTTGCAGATAGTGCATGGTGGAGATGGTGCAGTGGATAATGTGTTGCAGATAGAGCATGGTGGAGATGGTACGGTGGAGAATGTGTTGCTGATAGAGCATGGTGGAAATGGTACGGTGAGAAAATGTGTTGCAGATAGAGTATGGGGAGATGGTACGGTGAGAAATAGTGTTGCAGATAGAGCATGGTGGAGATGGTACGGTGGAGAATGTGTTGCAGATAGAACATGGTGGAGATGGTACGATGGAGAATCTGTTGCTGATAGAGCATGGTGGAGATGGTACAGTGGAAAATGTGTTGCAGATAGAGCATGGTGGAGATGGTATGGTGGAGAATGTGTTGCTGATAGAGCATGGTGGAGATGGTTCGTTGGAGAATGTGTTGCAGATAGATTATGGTGGAGATGGTATGGTGGGGAATGCGTTGCAGATACAGCATGGTGGAGATGGTACAGTGGAGAATGTTGTGCAGATAGAGCTTGGTGGAGATTGTATGGTTGGGAATGTGTTACAGATAGAGCGTGGTGGAGATGGTACGGTGGAGAATGTTGTGCAGATAGAGCATGGTGGAAATGGTAGGGTGGGGAATGTGTTGCAGACAGAGCATGGTGGAGATGGTACAGTGGGGAATGTGTGGCAGATAGAGCAAGGTGGAGATGGTACGGTGGGGAATGTGCTGCAGATAGAGAATGGTGGGGATGGTATGGTGGAGAATGTGTTGCAGATAGAACATGGTGGAGATGGTACGGTGGAGAATGTGTTGCAGAAGGAGCATGGTGGAGATGGTACGGTGGAGAATGTTGTGCAGATAGAGCATGGTGGAGATGATACGGTGGAGAATGTGTTGCAGATAGAGAATGGTGAAGATGGTACCGTGGAGAAAGTTGTGCAGATAGAGCATGGTGGAGATGGTACGGTGGAGAATGTTTTGCAGATATAGCATGGTGGAGATGGTACGATGGGGAATATGTTGCAGATAGAGCATGGTGGAGATGGTACGGTGGAGAATGTGTTGCAGATAGAGGATGGTGGAGATAGTATGGTGGAGAATGTGTTGCAGATAGAGCATGGTGGAGATGCTACGATGGAGTATATGTTGCAGATAGAGCATGGTGGAAATGGTACGGTGAAATAATGTGTTGCAGATAGAGCATGGTGGAGATGCTACGATGGAGATTGTGTTGCAGACAGAGAATGGTGAAGATGGTAGTGTGGAGAATGTGTTTCAGATAGAGCGTTGTGAGATGGTACTGTGGGGAATGTGTTGCAGACAGAGCATGGTGGAGATGGTATGGTGGAGAATGTGTTGCAAATAGAGCGTAGTGGAGATGGTACGGTGGAGAATGTGTTGCAGATAGAGCATGGTGGAGATGGTACGGTGCCGATTGTGTTGCAGAAAGAGCATAGTGGAGATGGTACGGTGGAGAATGTGTTGCAGATAGAGCATGGTGGAGATGGTTCAGAGGAGAATGTGTTATAGATAGATTATGGTGGATGTGGTACAGTGGAGAATGTATTGCAGATAGAGAAAGGTGGAGATGGTACGGTGGGGAATGTGTTGCAGACAGAGCATGGTGGAGATGGTGCGGTGGGGAATATGTTGCAGATAGAGCATGGTTGAGATGGTACAGTGGAAAATGTGTTGCAGATAGAGCATGGTGGAGATGGTATGTTGGAGAATGTGTTGCAGATAGAGCATGGTGGAGATGGTTCAGAGGAGAATGTGTTATAGATAGATTATGGTGGATATGGTACAGTGGAGAATGTATTGCAGATAGAGAAAGGTGGAGATGGTACGGTGGGGAATGTGTTGCAGACAGAGCATGGTGGAGATGGTGCGGTGGGGAATATGTTGCAGATAGAGCATGGTTGAGATGGTACAGTGGAAAATGTGTTGCAGATAGAGCATGGTGGAGATGGTATGTTGGAGAATGTGTTGCAGATAGATTATGGTGGAGATGGTATGGTGGGGAATGCGTTGCAGATAGAGCATGGTGGAGATGGTACGGTGGAGAATGTTGTGCAGATAGAGCTTGGTGGAGATGGTACGGTTGGGAATGTGTTGCATATAGAGCATGGTGGAGATGGTACGGTGGAGAATGTTGTGCAGATAGAGCATGGTGGAAATTGTACGGTGGGGAATGTGTTGCAGATAGAGCATGGTGGAGATGGTACAGTGAGAAAATGTGTTGCAGATAGAGTATGGTGGAGATGGTACTGTGAGAAATGGTGTTGCAGATAGAGCATGGTGGAGGTGGTACGGTGGAGAATGTGTTGCAGATAGAGCAAGGTGGAGAAGGTACGGTGGGGAATGTGTTGCAGATAGAGCATGGTGGAGATGGTACGGTGGGGAATGTGTTGCAGATAGAGCATGGTGGAGATGGTGCGGTGGGGAATATGTTATAGACAGAGCATGGTGGAGATGGTACGGTGGAGAATGTGTTGCAGATAGAACATGGTGGAGATGGTACGGTGGGGAATGTTTTGCAGATAGAGAATGGTGGAGATGGAATGGTGGGGAATGTTTTGCAGATAGAGCATGGTGGAGATGGTACGGTGGTGAATGTGTTGCAGATGGACATGGTGGAGATGGTACGGTGGAAACAGTGTTGCTGATAGAGAATGGTGGCGATGGTACGGTGGAAAATATGTTGCTGATAGAGCATGATGGAGATGGTACGGTGGGGAATATGTTGTAGATAGAGCATGGTGGAGATGGTTCGGTGGGGAATGTGTTGCAAATAGAGCATGGTGGAGATGGTAGGGTGGGGAATGTATTGCAGACAGATTTTGGTGGAGATGGTACGGTGGGGAATACGTTGCAGATAGAGCATGGTGTAGTTGGTACGGTAGAGAATGTGTTGCAGATACATTATGGTGGAGATGGTATGGTGGGGAAAGTAATGCAGATAGAGCATGGTGGAGATGGTACGGTGAGAAATTGTGTTGCAGATAGAGCATGGTGGAGATGGTACGGTGGAAAATCTGTTGCAGATAGAACATGGTGGAGATGGTACGATGGAGAATGTGTTGCAGATCGAGCATGGTGGAGATGGTACAGTGGAAAATGTGTTGCAGATAGAGCATGGTGGAGATGGTACGGTGGAGAATGTGTTGCTGATAGAGCATGGTGGAGATGGTACGGTGGAGAATGTTGTGCAGATAGAGCTTGGTGGAGATTGTACGGTTGGGAATGTGTTACAGATAGAGCATGGTGGAGATGGTACGGTGGAGAATGTTGTGCAGATAGAGCATGGTGGAAATGGTAGGGTGGGGAATATGTTGCAGACAGAGCATGGTGGAGATGGTACAGTGGGGAATGTGTGGCAGATAGAGAAAGGTGGAGATGGTACGGTGGGGAATGTGCTGCAGAAAGAGCATGGTGGGGATGGTATGGTGGAGAATGTGTTGCAGATAGAGCATGGTGGAGATGGTACGGTGGAGAATGTGTTGCAGAAAGAGCATGGTGGAGATGGTACGGTGGAGAATGTTGTGCAGATAGAGCATGGTGGAGATGGTACGGTGGAGAATGTGTTGCAGAAAGAGCATGGTGGAGATGGTACGGTGGAGAATGTTGTGCAGATAGAGCATGGTGGAGATGGTACGGTGGAGAATTTGTTGCAGACAGGGCATGGTGGAGATGGTACGGTGGAGAATGTGTTGCAGATAGAGCAAGGTGGAGATGGTACGGTGGGGAATGTGTTGCAGATAGAGCTTGGTGGAGATGTTACGGTGGGGAATGTGTTGCAGATAGAGCTTGGTGGAGATGATACGGTGTGGAATGTGTTGCAAATAGAGCATGGTGGAGATGGTATGTTGGAGAATGTGTTGCAAATAGAGCGTGGTGGAGATGGTACGGTGGAGAATGTGTTGCAGATAGAGCATGGTGGAGATGGTACAGTGCCGAATGTGTTGCAGAAAGAGCATGGTGGAGATGGTACGGTGGAGAATGTTTTGCAGATAGAGCATGGTGGAGATGGTATGGTGGAGAATGTGTTGCAGATAGAGAATGGTGGAGATTGTACGGTGGGGAATGTGTTGCAGATAGAGCTTGGTGGAGATGATACGGTGTGGAATGTGTTGCAAATAGAGCATGGTGGAGATGGTGCGGTGGGGAATATGTTGCAGACAGAGCATGGTGGAGATGGTACGGTGGAGAATGTGTTGCAGATAGAACATGGTGGAGATGGTATGGTGGGGAATGTTGTGCAGATAGAGCTTGGTGGAGATGGTACGGTGGGGAATGTGTTGCAGATAGAGCATGGTGGAGATGGTACGGTGGAAAATGGATTGCAGATAGAGCATGGTGGAGTTGGTACGGTGGAGCATGTGTTGCTGATAGAGTATGGTGGAGATGGTTCAGAGGAGAATGTGTTATAGATAGATGATGGTGGATGTGGTACAGTGGAGAATGTATTGCAGATAGAGCATGTTGGAAATTGTACGGTTGGGAATGTGTTGCATATAGAGCATGGTGGAGATGGTACGGTGGAGAATTTTGTGCAGATAGAGCATGGTGGAAATTGTACGGTGGGGAATGTGTTGCAGATAGAGCATGGTGGAGATGGTACGGTGGAGAATGTGTTGCAGATAGAGAATGGTGGAGTTTGTACGTGGAGAATGTGTTGCAGATAGAGCATGGTGAAGATGGTACGGTGGGGAATGTTTTGCAGATAGAGGATGGTGGAGATGGTTCGGAGGGGAATGTGTTGCAAATAGAGCATGGTGGACATGGTACGGTGGAAAATGTGTTGCAGGTAGATTATGGTGGAGATGGTACGGTGGGGAATGTTTTGCAGATAGAGCATGGTGGAGGTGGTACGGTGGAGAATGTGTGGCAGATAGAGCAAGGTGGAGATGGTACGGTGGGGAATGTGCTGCAAATAGAGCATGGTGGGAATGGTATGGTGGAGAATGTGTTGCAGATAGAGCATGGTGGAGATGGTATGGTGGAGAATATTTTGCAGAAAGAGCATGGTGGAGATGGTACGGTGGAAAATGTGTTGCAGATAGAGCATGGTGGAGATGGTACGGTGGAGAATGTGTTGCAGATAGGGCATGGTGGAGATGGTACGGTGGAGAATGTATTGCAGATGGAGCATGGTGGATATGTTATGGTGGAGAATGTGTTGCAAATAGCGAATGGTGGAGATGGTACGGTGGAGAATGTGTTGCAGAAAGAGCATGGTGGAGATGGTACAGTGGAGGTTGGGTTGCAGATAGAGCATGGTGGAGATGGTACGGTAATGAATGTTTTGCAGATATAGCATGGTGGAGATGGTACGATGGGGAATATGTTGCAGATAGAGCATGGTGGAGATGGTACGGTGGAGAATATGTTGCAGATAGAGGAAGGTGGAGATAGTATGGTGGAGAATGTGTTGCAGATAGAGCATGGTGGAGATGCTACGATGGAGTATATGTTGCAGATAGAGCATGGTGGAAATGGTACGGTGAAATAATGTGTTGCAGATAGAGCATGGTGGAAATGCTACGATGGAGATTGTGTTGCAGATAGAGAATGGTGAAGATGGTAAGTGTGGAGAATGTTATCAGATAGAGCGTAGTGAGATGGTACTGTGGGGAATGTGTTGCAGATAGAGCATGGTGGAGATGGTATGGTGGAGAATGTGTTGCAAATAGAGCCTGGTGGAGATGGTACGGTGGAGAATGTGTTGCAGATAGAGCATGGTGGAGATGGTATAGTGCCGAATGTGTTGCAGAAAGAGCATAGTGGAGATGGTACGGTGGAGAATGTGTTGCAGATAGAGCATGGTGGAGATGGTACGGTGGAGAATGTTGTGCAGATAGAGAATGGTGGAGATGGACGGTGGAGAATGTTTCGCATATAGAGCATGGAGGAGACAGTACGGTGGGGAATATCTTGCAGATAGAGCATGGTGGAGATGGTACGGTGCCGATTGTGTTGCAGAAAGAGCATAGTGGAGATGGTACGGTGGAGAATGTGTTGCAGATAGAGCATGGTGGAGATGGTTCAGAGGAGAATGTGTTATAGATAGATTATGGTGGATGTGGTACAGTGGAGAATGTATTGCAGATAGAGAAAGGTGGAGATGGTACGGTGGGGAATGTGTTGCAGACAGAGCATGGTGGAGATGGTGCGGTGGGGAATATGTTGCAGATAGAGCATGGTTGAGATGGTACAGTGGAAAATGTGTTGCAGATAGAGCATGGTGGAGATGGTATGTTGGAGAATGTGTTGCAGATAGAGCATGGTGGAGATGGTTCAGAGGAGAATGTGTTATAGATAGATTATGGTGGATGTGGTACAGTGGAGAATGTATTGCAGATAGAGAAAGGTGGAGATGGTACGGTGGGGAATGTGTTGCAGACAGAGCATGGTGGAGATGGTGCGGTGGGGAATATGTTGCAGATAGAGCATGGTTGAGATGGTACAGTGGAAAATGTGTTGCAGATAGAGCATGGTGGAGATGGTATGTTGGAGAATGTGTTGCAGATAGATTATGGTGGAGATGGTATGGTGGGGAATGCGTTGCAGATAGAGCATGGTGGAGATGGTACGGTGGAGAATGTTGTGCAGATAGAGAATGGTGGAGATGGACGGTGGAGAATGTTTCGCATATAGAGCATGGAGGAGACGGTACGGTGGGGAATATCTTGCAGATAGAGCATGGTGGAGATGGTACAGTGGAGAATTTTGTGCAGATAGAGGATGGTGGAGATGGTACGGTGGAGAATGTGTTGCAGATAGAGCATGGTGGAGATGCTATGATGGAGAATGTTGTGCAGATAGAGCATGGTGGAGATGGTACGGTGGATAATTTTTTGCAGATAGAGCATGGTGGAGATGGTATGGTGGAGAATGTGTTGCAGATAGACAATGGTGAAGATGGTAGTGTGGAGAATGTTTTGCAGATAGAGCATGGTGGAGATGATACGGTGGAGAATGTGTTGCAGATAGAGAATGGTGAAGATGGTACCGTGGAGAAAGTTGTGCAGATAGAGCATGGTGGAGATGGTACGGTGGAGAATGTTTTGCAGATATAGCATGGTGGAGATGGTACGATGGGGAATATGTTGCAGATAGAGCATGGTGGAGATGGTACGGTGGAAAATGTGTTGCAGATAGAGGATGGTGGAGATAGTATGGTGGAGAATGTGTTGCAGATAGAGCATGGTGGAGATACTACGATGGAGTATATGTTGCAGATAGAGCATGGTGGAAATGGTACGGTGAAATAATGTGTTGCAGATAGAGCATGGTGGAGATGCTACGATGGAGATTGTGTTGCAGACAGAGAATGGTGAAGATGGTAGTGTGGAGAATGTGTTTCAGATAGAGCGTTGTGAGATGGTACTGTGGGGAATGTGTTGCAGACAGAGCATGGTGGAGATGGTATGGTGGAGAATGTGTTGCAAATAGAGCGTAGTGGAGATGGTACGGTGGAGAATGTGTTGCAGATAGAGCATGGTGGAGATGGTACGGTGCCGATTGTGTTGCAGAAAGAGCATAGTGGAGATGGTACGGTGGAGAATGTGTTGCAGATAGAGCATGGTGGAGATGGTTCAGAGGAGAATGTGTTATAGATAGATTATGGTGGATGTGGTACAGTGGAGAATGTATTGCAGATAGAGAAAGGTGGAGATGGTACGGTGGGGAATGTGTTGCAGACAGAGCATGGTGGAGATGGTGCGGTGGGGAATATGTTGCAGATAGAGCATGGTTGAGATGGTACAGTGGAAAATGTGTTGCAGATAGAGCATGGTGGAGATGGTATGTTGGAGAATGTGTTGCAGATAGAGCATGGTGGAGATGGTTCAGAGGAGAATGTGTTATAGATAGATTATGGTGGATGTGGTACAGTGGAGAATGTATTGCAGATAGAGAAAGGTGGAGATGGTACGGTGGGGAATGTGTTGCAGACAGAGCATGGTGGAGATGGTGCGGTGGGGAATATGTTGCAGATAGAGCATGGTTGAGATGGTACAGTGGAAAATGTGTTGCAGATAGAGCATGGTGGAGATGGTATGTTGGAGAATGTGTTGCAGATAGATTATGGTGGAGATGGTATGGTGGGGAATGCGTTGCAGATAGAGCATGGTGGAGATGGTACGGTGGAGAATGTTGTGCAGATAGAGCTTGGTGGAGATGGTACGGTTGGGAATGTGTTGCATATAGAGCATGGTGGAGATGGTACGGTGGAGAATGTTGTGCAGATAGAGCATGGTGGAAATTGTACGGTGGGGAATGTGTTGCAGATAGAGCATGGTGGAGATGGTACAGTGAGAAAATGTGTTGCAGATAGAGTATGGTGGAGATGGTACTGTGAGAAATGATGTTGCAGATAGAGCATGGTGGAGGTGGTACGGTGGAGAATGTGTTGCAGATAGAGCAAGGTGGAGAAGGTACGGTGGGGAATGTGTTGCAGATAGAGCATGGTGGAGATGGTACGGTGGGGAATGTGTTGCAGATAGAGCATGGTGGAGATGGTGCGGTGGGGAATATGTTATAGACAGAGCATGGTGGAGATGGTACGGTGGAGAATGTGTTGCAGATAGAACATGGTGGAGATGGTACGGTGGGGAATGTTTTGCAGATAGAGAATGGTGGAGATGGAACGGTGGGGAATGTTTTGCAGATAGATCATGGTGGAGATGGTACGGTGGTGAATGTGTTGCAGATGGACATGGTGGAGATGGTACGGTGGAAACAGTGTTGCTGATAGAGAATGGTGGCGATGGTACGGTGGAAAATATGTTGCTGATAGAGCATGGTGGAGATGGTACGGTGGGGAATGTGTTGTAGATAGAGCATGGTGGAGATGGTTCGGTGGGGAATGTGTTGCAAATAGAGCATGGTGGAGATGGTAGGGTGGGGAATGTATTGCAGACAGATTTTGGTGGAGATGGTACGGTGGGGAATACGTTGCAGATAGAGCATGGTGTAGTTGGTACGGTAGAGAATGTGTTGCTGATAGAGCATAGTGGAGATGGTACGGTGGAGAATGTGTTGCAGATACATTATGGTGGAGATGGTATGGTGGGGAAAGTAATGCAGATAGAGCATGGTGGAGATGGTACGGTGAGAAATTGTGTTGCAGATAGAGCATGGTGGAGATGGTACGGTGGAAAATCTGTTGCAGATAGAACATGGTGGAGATGGTACGATGGAGAATGTGTTGCAGATAGAGCATGGTGGAGATGGTACAGTGGAAAATGTGTTGCAGATAGAGCATGGTGGAGATGGTACGGTGGAGAATGTGTTGCTGATAGAGCATGGTGGAGATGGTACGGTGGAGAATGTTGTGCAGATAGAGCTTGGTGGAGATTGTACGGTTGGGAATGTGTTACAGATAGAGCATGGTGGAGATGGTACGGTGGAGAATGTTGTGCAGATAGAGCATGGTGGAAATGGTAGGGTGGGGAATATGTTGCAGACAGAGCATGGTGGAGATGGTACAGTGGGGAATGTGTGGCAGATAGAGCAAGGTGGAGATGGTACGGTGGGGAATGTGCTGCAGATAGAGCATGGTGGGGATGGTATGGTGGAGAATGTGTTGCAGATAGAGCATGGTGGAGATGGTACGGTGGAGAATGTGTTGCAGAAAGAGCATGGTGGAGATGGTACGGTGGAGAATGTTGTGCAGATAGAGCATGGTGGAGATGGTACGGTGGAGAATGTGTTGCAGAAAGAGCATGGTGGAGATGGTATGGTGGAGAATGTTGTGCAGATAGAGCATGGTGGAGATGGTACGGTGGAGAATTTGTTGCAGACAGGGCATGGTGGAGATGGTACGGTGGAGAATGTGTTGCAGATAGAGCAAGGTGGAGATGGTACGGTGGGGAATGTGCTGCAGATAGAGCATGGTGGGGATGGTATGGTGGAGAATGTGTTGCAGATAGAGCATGGTGGAGATGGTACGGTGGAGAATGTGTTGCAGAAAGAGCATGGTGGAGATGGTACGGTGGAGAATGTTGTGCAGATAGAGCATGGTGGAGATGGTACGGTGGAGAATGTGTTGCAGAAAGAGCATGGTGGAGATGGTACGGTGGAGAATGTTGTGCAGATAGAGCATGGTGGAGATGGTACGGTGGAGAATTTGTTGCAGACAGGGCATGGTGGAGATGGTACGGTGGAGAATGTGTTGCAGATAGAGCAAGGTGGAGATGGTACGGTGGGGAATGTGTTGCAGATAGAGCTTGGTGGAGATGTTACGGTGGGGAATGTGTTGCAGATAGAGCTTGGTGGAGATGATACGGTGTGGAATGTGTTGCAAATAGAGCATGGTGGAGATGGTATGTTGGAGAATGTGTTGCAAATAGAGCGTGGTGGAGATGGTACGGTGGAGAATGTGTTGCAGATAGAGCATGGTGGAGATGGTACAGTGCCGAATGTGTTGCAGAAAGAGCATGGTGGAGATGGTACGGTGGAGAATGTTTTGCAGATAGAGCATGGTGGAGATGGTATGGTGGAGAATGTGTTGCAGATAGAGAATGGTGGAGATTGTACGGTGGGGAATGTGTTGCAGATAGAGCTTGGTGGAGATGATACGGTGTGGAATGTGTTGCAAATAGAGCATGGTGGAGATGGTGCGGTGGGGAATATGTTGCAGACAGAGCATGGTGGAGATGGTACGGTGGAGAATGTGTTGCAGATAGAACATGGTGGAGATGGTATGGTGGGGAATGTTGTGCAGATAGAGCTTGGTGGAGATGGTACGGTGGGGAATGTGTTGCAGATAGAGCATGGTGGAGATGGTACGGTGGAAAATGGATTGCAGATAGAGCATGGTGGAAATTGTACGGTTGGGAATGTGTTGCATATAGAGCATGGTGGAGATGGTACGGTGGAGAATTTTGTGCAGATAGAGCATGGTGGAAATTGTACGGTGGGGAATGTGTTGCAGATAGAGCATGGTGGAGATGGTACGGTGGAGAATGTGTTGCAGATAGAGAATGGTGGAGTTTGTACGTGGAGAATGTGTTGCAGATAGAGCATGGTGAAGATGGTACGGTGGGGAATGTTTTGCAGATAGAGGATGGTGGAGATGGTTCGGAGGGGAATGTGTTGCAAATAGAGCATGGTGGACATGGTACGGTGGAAAATGTGTTGCAGGTAGATTATGGTGGAGATGGTACGGTGGGGAATGTTTTGCAGATAGAGCATGGTGGAGGTGGTACGGTGGAGAATGTGTGGCAGATAGAGCAAGGTGGAGATGGTACGGTGGGGAATGTGCTGCAAATAGAGCATGGTGGGAATGGTATGGTGGAGAATGTGTTGCAGATAGAGCATGGTGGAGATGGTACGGTGGAGAATATTTTGCAGAAAGAGCATGGTGGAGATGGTACGGTGGAAAATGTGTTGCAGATAGAGCATGGTGGAGATGGTACGGTGGAGAATGTGTTGCAGATAGGGCATGGTGGAGATGGTACGGTGGAGAATGTATTGCAGATGGAGCATGGTGGATATGTTATGGTGGAGAATGTGTTGCAAATAGCGAATGGTGGAGATGGTACGGTGGAGAATGTGTTGCAGAAAGAGCATGGTGGAGATGGTACAGTGGAGGTTGGGTTGCAGATAGAGCATGGTGGAGATGGTACGGTGGAGAATGTTTTGCAGATATAGCATGGTGGAGATGGTACGATGGGGAATATGTTGCAGATAGAGCATGGTGGAGATGGTACGGTGGAGAATATGTTGCAGATAGAGGAAGGTGGAGATAGTATGGTGGAGAATGTGTTGCAGATAGAGCATGGTGGAGATGCTACGATGGAGTATATGTTGCAGATAGAGCATGGTGGAAATGGTACGGTGAAATAATGTGTTGCAGATAGAGCATGGTGGAAATGCTACGATGGAGATTGTGTTGCAGATAGAGAATGGTGAAGATGGTAAGTGTGGAGAATGTTATCAGATAGAGCGTAGTGAGATGGTACTGTGGGGAATGTGTTGCAGATAGAGCATGGTGGGGATGGTATGGTGGAGAATGTGTTGCAAATAGAGCCTGGTGGAGATGGTACGGTGGAGAATGTGTTGCAGATAGAGCATGGTGGAGATGGTATAGTGCCGAATGTGTTGCAGAAAGAGCATAGTGGAGATGGTACGGTGGAGAATGTGTTGCAGATAGAGCATGGTGGAGATGGTACAGTGCCGAATGTGTTGCAGAAAGAGCATGGTGGAGATGGTACGGTGGAGAATGTTTTGCAGATAGAGCATGGTGGAGATGGTATGGTGGAGAATGTGTTGCAGATAGAGAATGGTGGAGATTGTACGGTGGGGAATGTGTTGCAGATAGAGCTTGGTGGAGATGATACGGTGTGGAATGTGTTGCAAATAGAGCATGGTGGAGATGGTGCGGTGGGGAATATGTTGCAGACAGAGCATGGTGGAGATGGTACGGTGGAGAATGTGTTGCAGATAGAACATGGTGGAGATGGTATGGTGGGGAATGTTGTGCAGATAGAGCTTGGTGGAGATGGTACGGTGGGGAATGTGTTGCAGATAGAGCATGGTGGAGATGGTACGGTGGAAAATGGATTGCAGATAGAGCATGGTGGAGTTGGTACGGTGGAGCATGTGTTGCTGATAGAGTATGGTGGAGATGGTTCAGAGGAGAATGTGTTATAGATAGATGATGGTGGATGTGGTACAGTGGAGAATGTATTGCAGATAGAGCATGGTGGAAATTGTACGGTTGGGAATGTGTTGCATATAGAGCATGGTGGAGATGGTACGGTGGAGAATTTTGTGCAGATAGAGCATGGTGGAAATTGTACGGTGGGGAATGTGTTGCAGATAGAGCATGGTGGAGATGGTACGGTGGAGAATGTGTTGCAGATAGAGAATGGTGGAGTTTGTACGTGGAGAATGTGTTGCAGATAGAGCATGGTGAAGATGGTACGGTGGGGAATGTTTTGCAGATAGAGGATGGTGGAGATGGTTCGGAGGGGAATGTGTTGCAAATAGAGCATGGTGGACATGGTACGGTGGAAAATGTGTTGCAGGTAGATTATGGTGGAGATGGTACGGTGGGGAATGTTTTGCAGATAGAGCATGGTGGAGGTGGTACGGTGGAGAATGTGTGGCAGATAGAGCAAGGTGGAGATGGTACGGTGGGGAATGTGCTGCAAATAGAGCATGGTGGGAATGGTATGGTGGAGAATGTGTTGCAGATAGAGCATGGTGGAGATGGTACGGTGGAGAATATTTTGCAGAAAGAGCATGGTGGAGATGGTACGGTGGAAAATGTGTTGCAGATAGAGCATGGTGGAGATGGTACGGTGGAGAATGTGTTGCAGATAGGGCATGGTGGAGATGGTACGGTGGAGAATGTATTGCAGATGGAGCATGGTGGATATGTTATGGTGGAGAATGTGTTGCAAATAGCGAATGGTGGAGATGGTACGGTGGAGAATGTGTTGCAGAAAGAGCATGGTGGAGATGGTACAGTGGAGGTTGGGTTGCAGATAGAGCATGGTGGAGATGGTACGGTGGAGAATGTTTTGCAGATATAGCATGGTGGAGATGGTACGATGGGGAATATGTTGCAGATAGAGCATGGTGGAGATGGTACGGTGGAGAATATGTTGCAGATAGAGGAAGGTGGAGATAGTATGGTGGAGAATGTGTTGCAGATAGAGCATGGTGGAGATGCTACGATGGAGTATATGTTGCAGATAGAGCATGGTGGAAATGGTACGGTGAAATAATGTGTTGCAGATAGAGCATGGTGGAAATGCTACGATGGAGATTGTGTTGCAGATAGAGAATGGTGAAGATGGTAAGTGTGGAGAATGTTATCAGATAGAGCGTAGTGAGATGGTACTGTGGGGAATGTGTTGCAGATAGAGCATGGTGGAGATGGTATGGTGGAGAATGTGTTGCAAATAGAGCCTGGTGGAGATGGTACGGTGGAGAATGTGTTGCAGATAGAGCATGGTGGAGATGGTATAGTGCCGAATGTGTTGCAGAAAGAGCATAGTGGAGATGGTACGGTGGAGAATGTGTTGCAGATAGAGCATGGTGGAGATGGTACGGTGGAGAATGTTGTGCAGATAGAGAATGGTGGAGATGGACGGTGGAGAATGTTTCGCATATAGAGCATGGAGGAGACGGTACGGTGGGGAATATCTTGCAGATAGAGCATGGTGGAGATGGTACGGTGGAGAATTTTGTGCAGATAGAGGATGGTGGAGATGGTACGGTGGAGAATGTGTTGCAGATAGAGCATGGTGGAGATGCTATGATGGAGAATGTTGTGCAGATAGAGCATGGTGGAGATGGTACGGTGGAGAATATTTTGCAGATAGAGCATGGTGGAGATGGTATGGTGGAGAATGTGTTGCAGATAGAGAATGGTGAAGATGGTAGTGTGGAGAATGTTTTGCAGATAGAGCATGGTGGAGATGATACGGTGGAGAATGTGTTGCAGATAGAGAATGGTGAAGATGGTAGTGTGGAGAATGTTTTGCAGATAGAGCATGGTGGAGATGGTACGGTGGAGAATAATTTGCAGATATAGCATGGTGGAGATGGTACGATGGGGAATATGTTGCAGATAGAGCATGGTGGAGATGGTACGGTGGAGAATGTGTTGCAGATAGAGGATGGTGGAGATAGTATGGTGGAGAATGTGTTGCAGATAGAGCATGGTGGAGATGCTACGATGGAGTATATGTTGCAGATAGAGCATGGTGGAAATGGTACGGTGAAATAATGTGTTGCAGATAGAGCATGGTGGAGATGCTACGATGGAGATTGTGTTGCAGACAGAGAATGGTGAAGATGGTAGTGTGGAGAATGTGTTTCAGATAGAGCGTTGTGAGATGGTACGGTGGAGAATGTGTTGCAGATAGAGCATGGTGGAGATGGTACGGTGCCGATTGTGTTGCAGAAAGAGCATAGTGGAGATGGTACGGTGGAGAATGTGTTGCAGATAGAGCATGGTGGAGATGGTTCAGAGGAGAATGTGTTATAGATAGATTATGGTGGATGTGGTACAGTGGAGAATGTATTGCAGATAGAGAAAGGTGGAGATGGTACGGTGGGGAATATGTTGCAGATAGAGCATGGTTGAGATGGTACAGTGGAAAATGTGTTGCAGATAGAGCATGGTGGAGATGGTATGTTGGAGAATGTGTTGCAGATAGAGCATGGTGGAGATGGTTCAGAGGAGAATGTGTTATAGATAGATTATGGTGGATGTGGTACAGTGGAGAATGTATTGCAGATAGAGAAAGGTGGAGATGGTACGGTGGGGAATGTGTTGCAGACAGAGCATGGTGGAGATGGTACAGTGGAAAATGTGTTGCAGATAGAGCATGGTGGAGATGGTATGTTGGAGAATGTGTTGCAGATAGATTATGGTGGAGATGGTATGGTGGGGAATGCGTTGCAGATAGAGCATGGTGGAGATGGTACGGTGGAGAATGTTGTGCAGATAGAGCTTGGTGGAGATGGTACGGTTGGGAATGTGTTGCATATAGAGCATGGTGGAGATGGTACGGTGGAGAATGTTGTGCAGATAGAGCATGGTGGAAATTGTACGGTGGGGAATGTGTTGCAGATAGAGCATGGTGGAGATAGTACGGTGGAGAATGTGTTGCAGATAGAGAATGGTGGAGTTTGTACGTGGAGAATGTGTTTTGCAGATAGAGCATGGTGAAGATGGTACGGTGGGGAATGTTTTGCAGATAGAGGATGGTGGAGATGGTTCGGAGGGGAATGTGTTGCAAATAGAGCATGGTGGACATGGCACGGTGGAAAATGTGTTGCAGATAGATTATGGTGGAGATGGTACGGTGGGGAATGTTTTGCAGATAGAGCATGGTGGAGGTGGTACGGTGGAGAATGTGTGGCAGATAGAGCAAGGTGGAGATGGTACGGTGGGGAATGTGCTGCAGATAGAGCATGGTGGGAATGGTATGGTGGAGAATGTGTTGCAGATAGAGCATGGTGGAGATGGTACGGTGGAGAATATGTTGCAGAAAGAGCATGGTGGAGATGGTACGGTGGAAAATGTGTTGCAGATAGAGCATGGTGAAGATGGTAGGGTGGAGAATGTGTTGCAGAGAGGGCATGGTGGAGATGGTACGGTGGAGAATGTATTGCAGATGGAGCATGGTGGATATGTTATGGTGGAGAATGTGTTGCAAATAGTGAATGGTGGAGATGGTACGGTGGAGAATGTGTTGCAGAAAGAGCATGGTGGAGATGGTACGGTGGAGGTTGGGTTGCAGATAGAGCATGGTGGAGATGGTACGGTGGAGAATGTTTTGCAGATATAGCATGGTGGAGATGGTACGATGGGGAATATGTTGCAGATAGAGCATGGTGGAGATGGTACGGTGGAGAATATGTTGCAGATAGAGGAAGGTGGAGATAGTATGGTGGAGAATGTGTTGCAGATAGAGCATGGTGGAGATGCTACGATGGAGTATATGTTGCAGATAGAGCATGGTGGAAATGGTACGGTGAAATAATGTGTTGCAGATAGAGCATGGTGGAGATGCTACGATGGAGATTGTGTTGCAGATAGAGAATGGTGAAGATGGTAGTGTGGAGAATGTTATCAGATAGAGCATGGTGGAGATGGTATGGTGGAGAATGTGTTGCAAATAGAGCGTGGTGGAGATGGTACGGTGGAGAATGTGTTGCAGATAGAGCATGGTGGAGATGGTACAGTGCCGAATGTGTTGCAGAAAGAGCATAGTGGAGATGGTACGGTGGAGAATGTGTTGCAGATAGAGCATGGTGGAGATGGTACAGTGGAGAATGTTGTGCAGATAGAGCATGGTGGAGATGGACGGTGGAGAATGTTTCGCATATAGAGCATGGAGGAGACGGTACGTTGGGGAATATCTTGCAGATAGAGCATGGTGGAGATGGTACAGTGGATAATTTTGTGCAGATAGAGGATGGTGGAGATGGTACGGTGGAGAATGTGTTGCAGATAGAGCATGGTGGAGATGCTATGATGGAGAATGTTGTGCAGATAGAGCATGGTGGAGATGGTACGGTGGAGAATGTTTTGCAGATAGAGCATGGTGGAGATGGTATGGTGGAGAATGTGTTGCAGATAGAGAATGGTGAAGATGGTAGTGTGGAGAATGTTTTGCAGATAGAGCATGGTGGAGATGATACGGTGGAGAATGTGTTGCAGATATAGCATGGTGGAGATGGTACGATGGGGAATATGTTGCAGATAGAGCATGGTGGAGATGGTACGGTGGAGAATGTGTTGCAGATAGAGGATGGTGGAGATAGTATGGTGGAGAATGTGTTGCAGATAGAGCATGGTGGAGATGCTACGATGGAGTATATGTTGCAGATAGAGCATGGTGGAAATGGTACGGTGAAATAATGTGTTGCAGATAGAGCATGGTGGAGATGCTACGATGGAGATTGTGTTGCAGATAGAGAATGGTGAAGATGGTAGTGTGGAGAATGTGTTTCAGATAGAGCGTTGTGAGATGGTACTGTGGGGAATGTGTTGCAGATAGAGCATGGTGGAGATGGTATGGTGGAGAATGTGTTGCAAATAGAGCGTGGTGGAGATGGTACGGTGGAGAATGTGTTGCAGATAGAGCATGGTGGAGATGGTACGGTGCCGATTGTGTTGCAGAAAGTGCATAGTGGAGATGGTACGGTGGATAATGTGTTGCAGATAGAGCATGGTGGAGATGGTACGGTGGAGAATGTTTCGCATATAGAGCATGGAGGAGACGGTACGGTGGGGAATATCTTGCAGATAGAGCATGGTGGAGATGGTACAGTGGAGAATTTTGTGCAGATAGAGGATGGTGGAGATGGTACGGTGGAGAATGTGTTGCAGATAGAGCATGGTGGAGATGTTATGATGGAGAATGTTGTGCAGATAGAGCATGGTGGAGATGGTACGGTGGAGAATGTTTTGCAGATAGAGCATGGTGGAGATGGTACGGTGGAGAATGTGTTGCAGATAGAGAATGGTGAAGATGGTACCGTGGAGACAGTTGTGCAGATAGAGCATGGTGGAGATGGTACGGTGGAGAATGTTTTGCAGATATAGCATGGTGGAGACGGTACGATGGGGAATATGTTGCAGATAGAGAATGGTGGAGATGGTACGGTGGAGAATGTATTGCAGATAGAGGATGTTGGAGATAGTTTGGTGGAGAATGTGTTGCAGATAGAGCATGGTGGAGATGCTACGATGGAGTATATGTTATAGATAGAGCATGGTGGAAATGGTACGGTGAAATAATGTGTTGCAGATAGAGCATGGTGGAGATTGTGTTGCAGATAGAGAATGGTGAAGATGGTAGTGTGGAGAATGTGTTTCAGATAGAGCGTTGTGAGATGGTACTGTGGGGAATGTGTTGCAGATAGAGCATGGTGGAGATGGTATGGTGGAGAATGTGTTGCAAATAGAGCGTGGTGGAGATGGTACGGTGGAGAATGTGTTGCAGATAGAGCATGTCGGAGATGGTACGGTGCCGATTGTGTTGCAGAAAGAGCATAGTGGAGATGGTACGGTGAAGAATATGTTGCAGATAGAGCATGGTGGAGATGGTACGGTGGAGAATGTTGTGCAGATAGAGCATGGTGGAGATGGTACGGTGGAGAATGTTTCGCATATAGAGCATGGAGGAGACGGTACGGTGGGGAATATCTTGCAGATAGAGCATGGTGGAGATGGTACGGTGGAGAATTTTGTGCAGATAGAGGATGGTGGAGATGGTACGGTGGAGAATGTGTTGCAGATAGAGCGTCATGGAGATGTTATGGTGGAGAATGTGTTGCAGATAGAGCATGGTGGAGATGATACAGTGGAGAATGTGTTGCAGATAGAGCATTGTGAGATGGTACTGTGGGGAATGTGTTGCAGATTGAGCATGGTGGAGATGGTATGGTGGAGAATGTGTTGTAAATAGAGCATGTTGGAGATGGTACAGTGGAGAATGTGTTGCAGATAGAGCGTGGTGGAGATGTTATGGTGGAGAATGTGTTGCAGATAGAGCATGGTGGAGATGATACAGTGGAGAATGTGTTGCAGATAGAGCGTGGTGGAGATGGTATGGTGTGGAATGTGTTGAAGATAGTGCGTGGTGGAGATGGTACGGTGGAGAATGTGTTGCAGATAGAGCGTGGTGGAGATGGTACATTGGAGAATGTGTTGCAGATAGAGCGTGGTGGAGATTGTATGGTGGAGAATGTGTTGCAGATAGAGCATGGTGGAGATGGTACAGTGGAGAATGTTGTGCAGAAAGAGCATGGTGGAGATGGTATGGTGGAGAATGTGTTGCAGATAGAGCATGGTGGAGATGGTACGGTGGAGAATGTGTTGCAGAAAGAGCATGGTGGAGATGGTACGGTGGAGAATGTTGTGCAGATAGAGCATGGTGGAGATGGTACGGTGGAGAATGTGTTGCAGATAGGGCATGGTGGAGATGGTACAGTGGAGAATGTGTTGCAGATAGAGCAAGGTGGAGATGGTACGGTGGGGAATGTGTTGCAGATAGAGAATGGTGTAGATGGTACGGTGGGGAATGTGTTGCAGATAGAGCTTGGTGGAGATGGTACGGTATGGAATGTGTTGCAAATAGAGCATGGTGGAGATGGTGCGGTGGGGAATATGTTGCAGACAGAGCATGGTGGAGATGGTACGGTGGAGAATGTGTTGCAGATAGAACATGGTGGAGATGGTATGGTGGGGAATGTTTTGCAGATAAAGAATGGTGGAGATGGAATGGTGTGGAAGGTGTTGCAGATAGAGCATGGTGGAGGTGGTACGGTGGAGAATGTTGTGCAGATAGAGCTTGGTGGAGATGGTACGGTGGGGAATGTGTTGCAGATAGAGCATGGTGGAGATGGTGCGGTGGAAAATGTGTTGCAGATAGAGCATGGTGGAGTTGGTACGGTGGAGAATGTGTTGCTGATAGAGTATGGTGGAGATGGTTCAGAGGAGAATGTGTTATAGATAGATTATGGTGGAGATGGTACGGTGGGGAATGTGTTGCAGATAGAGCATGGTGGATGTGGTACAGTGGAGAATGTGTTGCAGATAGATAAAGGTGGAGATGGTACGGTGGGGAATGTGCTGCAGATAGAGAATGGTGGAGATGGTACGGTGGGGAATGTGTTGCAGACAGAGCATGGTGGAGATGGTGCGGTGGGGAATATGTTGCAGACAGAGCATGGTGGAGATGGTACGGTGGAGAATATGTTGCAGATAGAACATGGTGGAGAAGGTACGATGGAGAATGTGTTGCAGATAGAGCATGGTTGAGATGGTACAGTGGAAAATGTGTTGCAGATAGAGCATGGTGGAGATGGTACGGTGGAGAATGTGTTGCAGATAGATTATGGTGGAGATGGTATGGTGGGGAATGTGTTGCAGATATAGCTTGGTGGAGATTGTACGGTGTGGAATGTGTTGCAAATAGAGCAGGGTGGAGATGGTGCGGTGGGGAATATGTTGCAGACAAAGCATGGTGGAGATTGCACGGTGGAGAATGTGTTGCAGATAGAACTTGGTGGAGATGGTATGGTGAGGAATGTTTTGCAGATAGAGAATGGTGGAGATGGACTGGTGGGATATGTTTTGCAGATAGAGCATGGTGGAGATGGTACGTTGGGGAATGTGTTGCAGATAGAGCATGGTGGAGATGGTACGGTGGAAAATGTGTTGCAGATAGAGCATGGTGGAGATGGTACGGTGGGGAATGTGTTGCAGATAGAGCATGGTGGAGTTGGTACAGTGGGGAATGTGTGGCAGATATAGCATGGTGGAGGTGGTACAGTGGAGAATGTGTTACAGATAGAGTAAGGTGGAGAGGGTACGGTTGTTGAATGTGTTGCAGACAGAGGATGGTGGATATGGTGCGGTGGGGAATATGTTGCAAACAGAGCATGGTGGAGATGGTACAGTGGAAAATGTGTTGCAGATAGAACATGGTGGAGATGGTACGATGGATAATGTGTTGCAGATAGAGCATGGTGGAGATGGTACAGTGGAAAATGTGTTGCAGATAAAGCATGGTGGAGATGGTACGTTGGAGAATGTGTTGCTGATAGAGCATGGTGGAGATGGTACGGTGGAGAATGTGTTGCAGATAGATTATGGTGGAGATGGTATGGTGGGGAATACGTTGCAGATAGAGCATGGTCGAGATGGTACGGTGGAGAATGTTGTGCAGATAGAGCTTGGTGGAGATTGAACGATTGGGAATGTGTTGCAGATAGAGCATGGTGGAGATGGTACGGTGGAGAATGTTGTGCAGATAGAGCATGGTTGAAATGGTAGGGTGGGGAATGTGTTGCAGACAGAGCATGGTGGAGATGGTACTGTGGGGAATGTGTGGCAGATAGAGCAAGGTGGAGATGGTACGGTGGGAAATGTGTTGCAGATAGAGAATGGTGGAGATGGTACGGTGGGGAATGTGTTGCAGATAGAGCTTGGTGGAGATGGTACGTTGTGGAATGTGTTGCAAATAGAGCATGGTGGAGATGGTGCGGTGGGGAATATGTTGCAGACAGAGCATGGTGGAGATGGTACGGTGGAGAATGTGTTTCAGATAGAACATGGTGGAGATGGTATGGTGGAGAATGTTTTGCATATAGAGAATGGTGGAGATGGAATGGTGGGGAAGGTGTTGCAGATAGAGCATGGTGGAGGTGTACGGTGGAGAATGTTGTGCAGATAGAGCTTGGTGGAGATGGTACGGTGGGGATTGTGTTGCAGATAGAGCATGGTGGAGATGGTACGGTGGAAAATGTGTTGTAGATAGAGCATGGTGGAGTTGGTACGGTGGAGAATGTGTTGCTGATAGAGTATGGTGGAGATGGTTCAAAGGAGAATGTGTTATAGATAGATTATGGTGGAGATGGTACGGTGGGGAATGTGTTGCAGATAGAGCATGGTGGATGTGGTACAGTGGAGAATGTGTTGCAGATAGAGAAAGGTGGAGATGGTACGGTGGAGAATGTGCTGCAGATAGAGCATGGTGGAGATGGTACGGTGGGGAATGTGTTGCAGACAGAGCATGGTGGAGATGGTGCGGTGGGGAATATGTTGCAGACAGAGCATGGTGGAGATGGTACGGTGGAGAATGTGTTGCAGATAGAACATGGTGGAGAAGGTACGATGGAGAATATGTTGCAGATAGATTATGGTGGAGATGGTATGATGGGGAATGCGTTGCAGATAGAGCATGTTGGAGATGGTACGGTGGAGAATGTTGTGCAGATAAAGCTTGGTGGAGATGGTACGGTTGGGAATGTGTTGCAGATAGAGCATGGTGGAGATGGTACGGTGGAGAATGTTGTGCAGATAGAGCATGGTGGAAATGGTAGGGTGGGGAATGTGTTGCAGACAGAGCATGGTGGAAATGGTATGGTGGGGAATTTGTTGCAGATAGATTATGGTGGAGATGGTACGGTGGAGAATGTGTTGCATATAGAGAATGGTGGAGATTGTACCTGGAGAATGTGTTGCAGATAGAGCATGGTGAAGATGGTACGGTGGGGAATGTTTTGCAGATAGAGGATGGTGGAGATGGTTCGGAGGGGAATGTGTTGCAAATAGAGCATGGTGGAGATGGTACGGTGGAAAATTTGTTGCAGATAGATTATGGTGGAGATGGTACGGTGGGGAATGTTTTGCAGATAGAGCATGGTGGAGGTGGTACTGTGGAGAATGTGTGGCAAATAGAGCAAGGTGGATATGGTAAGGTGGGGAATGTGTTGCAGAAAGAGCATGGTGGAGATGGTACGGTGGAGAATGTTGTGCAGATAGAGCATGGTGGAGATGGTACGGTGGAGAATGTGTTGCAGATAGGGCATGGTGGAGATGGTACGGTGGAGAATGTGTTGCAGATAGAGCATGGTGGATATGGTATGGTGGAGAATGTGTTGCAAATAGCGAATGGTGGAGATGGTACGGTGGAGAATGTGTTGCAGAAAGAGCATGGTGGAGATGGTACGGTGGAGGTTGGGTTGCAGATAGAGCATGGTGGAGATGGTGCGGTGGAGAATGTGTTGCAGGTAGAGCATGGTGGAGATGGTAGAGTGGAAAATGTGTTGCAGATAGAGCATGGTGGAGATGGTACGGTGGAGAATGTGTTGCAGATAGAGCATGGTGGAGATGGTATGGTGGAGATTGTGTTGCAGATGGTACTGTGGAGAATGTGTTGCAGAGATCTATTGTTTGTTTGTCTTGTTTTCCTCTTTTATCTATAGTGCATACAGCATCCTGAATTAATGTAAACCAAACTTCCAGGACTGCGGCAGTGGCACTCCCTGCTCTGCACACTCACTTTTGTGATTATTGGACGAGCTGACGTTCTCATCCAGCTTCACACACTCTTCACACACCCTTCACACACTTCACACACTCTTCACACACACTTCACACACTCTTCACACACTCTTCACACTTTTCACTCACTCTTCACAACATTTCTTTGTGCTGCTGTTGTTGTTTACAGCAAAGTAATTGACCGTGAACACTGTTCAATTGTGCATGTATGTGTGTGCATATTTGGGTGTGCACGCATGTGTGTGTGCAGGCGTGTGTACATGTGTGTCTTCCCCTCCCCCACATATTCAGTGAGTTCCAATGAGAATCCCTCCCCTCAGGCTTGCTCTGAGACACAGACAGATCATGACAGATCCTCCACATGGTGCAAATCAATGTTTTTCTACCCTCAAAACAACAACACCAACACCAACAATACAAAATATACGCTACTATGTCAGCAGTTCGAAGGGTTCTTCTGAATTGCTTTTAAACACAAGTCCACCATCTTTACGTTCCATAACTGTCTAGTGGTGGCTCAATCGTAGATATTGACAGAATACATATTGTGAATATAATCCCCAGGCCATGGCTGATCTGTTAAGTGTGGTGTTGGGGCAGTTATCAGAAGTTAAGCTACAATCGATAGCAAGCATTTGCCAATTATGCTTGAAATTACACTCATCCATGTGCGAACACACACACACACACACACACACACACACACACCACACTACACTTGTTAAATGATTAACACTTAAATTATGATGAGTGTTCTTAAACGTCTAATTTATTACAGTATGTCTCTCCATACGGTCATTGACTGGAACATGATATGATTATACATGGGTCTATGGAGACATCATCTATCGATGGGTTCTCATTTCAGATATAGGCTGTATGATGATCAAGGTGATCTCAAGATACCCAATCTTCCAAGAAGATGAGATACAGTACTGTAGTATCACTGATGTTAATATTTTCATCATAAGCCATACAAAAAATGCCATTCACATGTCTGTCAAGGTTGACTTTGTACATGGACAGATATTCAGCAACTTGGTAGGACAATGGAAGTTTTCTTGAACAATCCATCTTTAATTGTTATAACCAACATGTTTCAGGTATTTGACTGGCTCTGTATGAATATGGTTTTGTGCTTGAGATCAAGTCTGTGTTGGTGCAGTCAAGAGTGTTGACTTGAGGGAACGCTTGTGGAACGCTTGTATGGCTTTGTCAGTTTGTCTGTTTGTTTGTATACAGATTATTCCGAGCCCTTTACTGTAAACACTCCTAGTTTGAAAGGACACAGTAACCGTCTGCCTCAGCCCCTAGAATAATGGAAAAAGTCCCTCAGCCTCTTGAATAAAGAGACAAACACATGTTTTACATGAAAAGCTAAATTGCCATCCCTCAGTAGTAGACTAACATGATTGATTCATCTGGCTAGCTAATTTCTCTGTGCTCACTGACACCCTGCCCTGATACGGCACGCTACCGTGTAGCACACTACTCCTCCATTGCTGGAGGGCAGCTCTCTCTTCTTTTTATCGCTCAGCCTATCGTTCCTTATTTATTTCTCTCCTGCTCTCCCTGCCCTCTCTCCCATTCACTCATACACAGGCACAGAGGCAGACACACACACACACACACACACACACACACACACACACACACACACACACAGCCCCAACACCTCGGGGGAGAAGAGAGCTCCACTTCAGCATAATGGAAAAATTATAATTTTCTGCCTGTACCTCTCTCCGTAGGAGGTGACTGAGGGCCTGTCAAACGTAAACAATGCACACTTGTGAATAGATTAGGGTCTTGTTCATCAAGCAGAACGTTCTGAAATGTACCTCAGCCAGTCTACCTAGGCAGTCTGCAAGTGACCGATTGGATTTGAGCCCAGGTTGTCTGTGCACCAGAAGATTGTGTTTGCCCACTGAGCTTAAGACAAGGCATTAACACTAGGGTTGGGTGATATGTCCAAAATATCATATCACAATATTTGTCAAATTTATGGCAGTATTTGACAGTATTTTATGTTTCTGAATAATACAAGTTCTAAATATGTTTTATGGGTAGTGCATGACCCTAGGATGGCAACATATGAATTCTAAGTGGTTGTAATCAACCAAACTAGGACGAAACAGACAGTGAAGTATTCCATTTAGTTTAACTTTTCATTAAATTTAGCACTGTATCAAAATATCGTTATTGACATTATTGTAAAAATCCGGTAGACCTTTATTCACAATACTGTATATCGACCAGCCCTAATTAGCACAGGGACCAAATGCAAATCTGATTCAAAGGGGTTGAGTTAAATGTGGAAGACACATTTCGGTTGAACGCATTCAGTTGTGCAACTGACTAGGCATCCCCTTTCCCTTTCCCAAATCCTGTGGAGTAATGCTTTAGCTTTAGCTTGAACATTTTTCAAACTCTCAGCCAGATATGCAATGACACACATAACTGCAGAGGAGAGCCCTTGGGTGGTACAGTAGCGGTACAGTGAAGGTGTCTTCCCTGGGGATTCCCTCTCTACCTCCTTCCCATTATCCTCTCTGCCTGGCTGCTGTGCTCGCTGAGCCCACCAGGCCACGGCGACCTCTGGGAAACCTTGCAGGCACAGCGACAGCTAGATGAGAGAACTATGCTGAATAATCAGTGATCTCATAGAGAGTGTGAGGTACAGAGCATTCGGAAAGTATTCAGACCCCTTGACTTTTTCCACATTTTGTTACTTTACAGCCTTATTCTAAAATTGATTAAATAGCTTTTTTCCCTCATCAATCTACACACAAAAACAGGTTTTTAGAAATTCTTGCTAATTTATTAAAAATAAAAAACGGAAATATCACATTTACATAAGTAATCAGACTCTTTGCTATGAGACTCGAAATTGAGCTCAGGTGCATCCTGTTTCCATTGATCATCATTGAGATGTTTCTACAACTTGATTGGAGTCCACTTGTGATAAATGGATTTGATTGGACATGATTTGGAAAGGAACACACCTGTCTATATAAGGTCCCACAGTTGACCGTGCATGTCAGAGCAAAAACCAAGCCATGAGGTCGAAGGAATTGTCCGTAGAGCTCCGAGACAGGATTGTGTCGAGGCACAGATCTGGGCAAGGGTACCAAAATATTTCTGCAGCATTGAAGGTCCCCAAGAACACAGTGGACTCCATCATTCTTAAATGGAAGAAGTTTGAAACCACCAAGACTCTTCCTAGAGCTGGCCGTCCGGCCAAACTGAGCAATCAGAAAGTATTCAGACCCTTTGACTTTTTCCACATTTTGTTACTTTACAGCCTTATTCTAAAATTGATTAAATAGCTTTTTTCCCTCATCAATCTACACACAAAAACAGGTTTTTAGAAATTCTTGCTAATTTATTAAAAATAAAAAACGGAAATATCACATTTACATAAGTAATCAGACCCTTTGCTATGAGACTCAAAATTGAGCTCAGGTGCATCCTGTTTCCATTGATCATCATTGAGATGTTTCTACAACTTGATTGGAGTCCACTTGTGATAAATGGATTTGATTGGACATGATTTGGAAAGGAACACACCTGTCTATATAAGGTCCCACAGTTGACCGTGCATGTCAGAGCAAAAACCAAGCCATGAGGTCGAATGAATTGTCCGTAGAGCTCCGAGACAGGATTGTGTCGAGGCACAGATCTGGGCAAGGGTACCAAAATATTTCTGCAGCATTGAAGGTCCCCAAGAACACAGTGGACTCCATCATTCTTAAATGGAAGAAGTTTGAAACCACCAAGACTCTTCCTAGAGCTGGCCGTCCGGCCAAACTGAGCAATCGGGGGAGAAGGGCCTTGGTCAGGGAGGTGACCAAGTACCCAATGTTCATTCTGACAGTGCTACAGAGTTCCTCTGTGGAGATGGGAGAACCTTCCAGAAGGACAACCATCTCTGCAGCACTCCACCAATCAGGCCTTTATGGTAGAGTGGCCAGACGGAAGCCACTCAACAGTAAAAGACACATGGCAGCCCACTTGGAGTTTGCCAAAAGGCAGCTAAAGGACTCTCAGACCATGAGAAACAAGATTCTCTGGTCTGATGAAACCGAGATTGAACTCTTTGGCCTGAATGCCAAGCGTCACGTCTGGAGGAAACCTGGTACCATCCCTACGGTGAAGCATGGTGGTGGCAGCATCATGCTGTGGGGGTGTTTTTCAGCGACAGGGACTGGGAGACTAGTCAGGATCGAGGGAAAGATGAACAGAGCAAAGTACAGAGAGATCCTTGATGAAAATCTGCTCCAGAGCACTCAGGAACTCAGACTGGGGCAAAGGCTCACCTTCCAACAGGACAACGACCCTAAGCACACAGCCAAGACAACGCAGGAGTGGCTTCGTGGCTCTGAATGTCCTTGAGCGGCCCAGCTAGACTTGAACCCGATCGAACATCTCTGGAGAGACCTGAAAATAGCTGTGTAGCGACTTCTGCAGAGAAGAATGGGAGAAACTCCAAGCTTGTAGCGTCATACCCAAGAAGAGTCAAGGCTGTAATTGCTGCCAAAGGTGCTTCAACAAAGTACTGAGTAAATGGTCTGAATACTTATGTAAATGTTTTTAATTTTTAATACATTTGCAGACATTTCTAAAAACCTGTTTTTGCTTTGTCATTATGGGGTATAGTGTGTAGACTGATGAGGGGAAAAAAAAACAATTTAATCCATTTCAGAATAAGGCTGTAACGTAACAAAATATGGAAAAAGTCAAGGGGTCTGAATACTTTCCGAAAGCACTGTATATTATGTGTGGAAACCGGAGCAGAGGACGTTTACTGTACTGAGTCTGTTACCTTGTGGTACACTGTCTGTGCAATGTTGACATATATTGGATACATTGGAGGTTGTAGTCTTCGAAATGAAGTGAAATTTTGTCTCATCATTTTCAATTACAGTCCACAATATGGTTACGTATCTTTTTAATAACAGTAGGCTATGCTTTTTTGGTACTGTTTATTCCGTCTCTGGCTTAAAATTGAAAATTGTTCACATGAAACAGACACACAGCAGGGTCTTGATCTGCCCAGAATAAAATCATCTGCCACTGTGACCTTATAATGGATCAAGACAAACCCCAGTCGGAGCCATAATGGAGGCACAGTGTCCTGATGTTCCCCGTTGTTCCCTATGTGGCCACGTGTCACTGTTGTGCTGCTGGCTCCATTCAGGGGCTTAATGTCATGTAACATTCCCATCTCTAAAGGTGATAACCTCTTTCTCCTGCAGGCTAATTTGATTTGATTCAGGACAGGAGAGCTTTTACCTAGTTCTGCCTCCAGAACCGTATATATTTTTTAAATGCTTTAATTCATATTTACGTGATAGAATACAGTGTGTTAGAATCCATTAGAAAGTGTAGTTGCCTGGTAACGTACAAAGGGGCTTCCCCAGGGATCAATCTTTGGGCCTCTATTCTTTAGCTTAGGTCATACAAATCACCGTATTCAAATGTCATGGTGTTGACATCCAAATGTATGCAGATGATACTGTTAGATACTGATATAACCACCGAAAGCAGTATCAGATATCTATAAGGACAACCATGCAATAGAGGCGACCAGAGGGATTTCCTTCAGAGAAACAACCTCCCATAGAACTTTCAAATCTTGTAGAATCCTCTTGCAGCCTGCCCACATCTCATCATGTAGGTGCTTTACAGTGAGCCTTAATGAGCTTTATAGTAAGGCACAATGCTGCATGCAACACAGGTTAGATGTTAGAGAGAACCCTTACCTCACCTTGCTTGGATGTACTCTATGTACTCGAATCCTCCAGATGCTACATACTGCTTACTGCTTACTGCTTACTGCTACCAGTGCGTTAGCTCAACATAAAAAGCCTCCTCTCTCATTTATATGAGGTGATGGGGATGTAGATCTGTCATAGATCTAAATGAACGCACACACACACACACACACACACACACACACACACACACACACACACACACACAAAACACACACACACACAGAGAGACAGACAGACACACACACACACACACTGATATCCAGGTCAGCCTTGGGTAATTAAAGGATTATTCTTAACAACTCAAAGGTCCAACAGATTTAAACAGATCTCTTAAGACGTCTTTGAGGATCATGTCACGCTCATGTGTGTCTTTACGATCTGTCATATCACCAGACACCATCACCAGACACAATCTGTTTTTGTTTGCATTTTTGTTAGGCAAATGCATTCAAGTGCTTTATACAGTAAACATTATACATCTTTAATGGTGTCAGATTTCTGCTGTAGCTTATCCTTCCAGGAAGTACAGTAGTGTAGACTGTAAATGGGATTCTTAGAAGGCGACTAAGGCTTGCTTTAAGAAGGGAATAAGACTAACCCACATTCTAAATATAGAGTTCCTTATTTTACAGTAGCTTCCATGGATCTGTCCTTTCTTATCATTTAATTTCTCACTGGATGCGTCCAAAATGGCACCCTATTCCCTGTTCCATATAGGG